>NC_133534.1:22107864-22411938 GCF_048544455.1 Silene latifolia
TTTCAAAAACCTTTTCAACTTCATAGAAGCAACCACCCTACGAAAAAATGCCTTAACATTACGAGGAAATGAGTCCAAAATCATGGAGCATAAACCCTAAGCAGTTCTACACTCCTTAAGTTTCAGGGCACAAGCAGCCATATTAGAAATAAGGGAAACAACAAGGTCAGATAATGATTGAATATCTTCACCTCCAATATTTCTCAAACTTAAACTAAGCAATTTAGAAGCTTCATCATAACACGCTGCAGCACTATCAAAATGATTTTGCCTAAAAAGACCGTTCCCCTTATCTTTAAGCTCCCTCACCTCAGCTAAGATTAACGGAGCTGACCCCTGCAATTTCATAAAAGAGCCTAACATCCTATCCCCATCATTCTCCATAAACCCATCGCTCACATGGGCACAAGCAAAAGCTTCAAGAAATTTATAGTGACCGGTAGAAGAAGACATCATTCAACAACCGAAAAAACGGAAACGAGTACACCTTAAAACCCACAAAAACAGAACAAAAGTGACTAACCAAAGACCCAGCGAAAACAGCTGAAAGATCTAGCACCTCAAAACAATTAATCACTAGAAGAAACTCTGAGCTTGACGGCAGGAAAAAGGAAAACACAAAAAGCAGGAAAAAGGGGGACCTTAAACAAAAACAACCAGCAGAAGGATGCAAGCAAGATCCCCACTGAAAATCAAGTACCAACCCAACCAAGTGACATTAAAACATAAACTTATTAAACTAGAGCAAGATTATTAATTAGCAACCAAACCCACAAGGAAGGGAAGATGAAGTCACCGGCCGTGATGCAAAAAACGCAGCTCCTAGCAGGAAAAACGCTCTAAGGAAGTCGCACCAGATGAAGGAACCCGCGACAAACGATCGATAAACAACCCTCGAAAGCAACGAACAGACCGAAGATCAATCAAAATCCCTCTTATTGCAACAACAAGAAAGCAATTGACTAATAGCAGAGAGGAAACTGAATTGAAAAGGTTGGAAAGACCTCGCCGGCGACCAGAGTAGTCGCCAGCGAGGAGTAGGTGATCGATTTTTTAGGGTTTTTTTGATTTTGGGGCTTTTTTTAAGTTTCTCTCTCTACGGGAGTTTTTTTAATCACATGTACGTCTTAAGGTCATATGATTGGTCGACTTAAATATGCCCTTTAGATCTAAACTTAACATGCGGTCGTTATTATTAAGCTAGTCTATTCAATTGTCGCAGCCTTTATTAGTCTTAACCCGATGATTATAAACCTAATTTGCAAGACTAATTAATTAACTCTAATCAGTAAATTAACTAACTAGAATCAAAACCACAATTGAACAAGAACTAAAAACAGTTTAACGGTTAATTCATTAATTAAACTCCTTTCTAACAACGTATATCCCTTTCACCCTAGATGAAGAATTTAGCTACTCATAGTAGCAAGAACTACAACAATAAGATGAATGGAAAATATATTTTAAAAGCATGTAAAGATGAATAAGCATAAAAGATAGTCATCTGAGATCTTGTGTAGTCATCTGGTATAACATAATTGTCCTGACAACAACAATAATAACAAAAACAATAACATTAGAGCCTTAATCCCAAAATAATTTGGAGTTGGCTGACATGAATCATTCTTTCGAACCGTCCATAGGTGAACGCACATCTCAAAATGAAAAACAAAAGGGGAGTGAAACATAAAACAAAAGCCAAGGTAAACTTATAGGTTTAAAAAAAAATCGCAGTCCGAATTTCTTTTATAAAAATTTAGAATTTAAATCGAAAACAAAGATTAAAATGATTTTGTAAACCGAAGTAACCTTAAGGGTCCGGAATACCTTAAAAGCGAACCAAGTATTAATATATAAGAAAGTTGTTGGTAAAAAGGTGTAAAAATCCGAAAGAACAAATAAATTTTTAAATTAATAAAAACACTAAATATTTTAAATAACATCAAATACTAAAAATTCACATGTATCATCTCCCTCCATTGTGCCCACTCCATCACCATTCCCTCATCAAGCCCGACAGATCTCAATCGTGATTTATCACTCTCAGCCATGTATGTTCTGGTCTCCCTCTACCCCTAGCAACATTTTATGTTCCCCAGGTCTCCAGCCTCCTAACTGGTGCGTCCATATATCTCATTCTCACATGACCAAATCATTTTAGTTGATTTTCCATCATCTTGACCTTTATTGGCACCACGTTCACATTTTCCCTAATCACCTCATTCCTTAATCGATCTTTCCTTGTATGGCCGCACATCCACCTCAACATACGCATCTCCGCCACACTCATCTTTTGAATGTGATAATGTTTCACGGCCCAACACTCGAAGCCATAAAGTAAGGCAGACAGGCCTAATCGTCGTACGATAAAATTATCCCTTTAATCTTTGGGGCATATTAAAGGGAAAATAAGACAACATAACCGTCCTAAATTAAATAATAATTCGGAACCCACAATAATATAAGACAACATCGCTTAACCTTTAGTAATATTGGAAAAAGTCAGCAATATTACTTCTAAAGTAACCTCCTAAATTATTGTATAAGAACAGGCGTCATACTACGTTTCACCCTAAACTCCGACAATATTTTTATTTATACCGATAACTACCTTGTTGATTATATTTGTGAGATAAGTTTCAAACGATTTACAATCATGTATGTGGTAATATGAAGCAACGATATATTTTACAATAATAAAATCATTTTACGTTATTTTTGTAAACGTATAAGACTAGTATGTTTGGGCCCAATTTCGTACATGTAGGCCAAGCAAGAAATATAGATCCAACTGGTGAAAGAGGTAAGCAACTCAAGGGTCATGGGTAGTAGAGCAAGGGGGAGCTGATTAAGCCCATTGGAAGACACGCGGCTGCCTTGCATAACAAGCAAGCTAAACCCTACTTGGGTTTAGTTTTATATAAGACGGGGATGAAGGTAAGAGAACAAGAACCCTAAGAAGAAGTAAGAGAATAATAATTTCTATCTCGCGAAAAAAGGGGATGAAGGTAAAAAGATTATAGAAGAAGCTACTCATTTCCTAAGTACGGGAAGCGGTCTATTACAAATGAAGATGAAAAATCCTACGAGGATCTCGGTAATACAGGCACTCTGGCCGTCTCTCCACATCGAAGTCCTCATCCTTATCCGTCTCGGATATAATTCGCATAGCCTCGGCCTGCACCACGACCGACTTCCGGTCTCCAAAGATAAGATCCCATAATGCCTTCCTTACACGGTCACAGGCACCCCCTTGCCTACTCCGAACACAGGGAAGAGTATCCAAAACCCGCTTCCACTTAGGATTCACGGGCTCTGAGTCGCCTCACCTTCCTCCGGTTCTGCCACCAGAGCACACACTAGAGAAGTGACCGACTCCTCCGATATGGCTGGCCGCCTAATCCCGTGTACAATACTCCTTCTCAACGACGACATCAGGAGAGCTCCACACCCCAAATTCCTTATAACCCTAACAAGTGAAACACGGCAAAAAATCTCAAAAGATATCAACTCGTGAACTCACTTACAAAAGGCACTTATAAAAGGATTGTGCGAGGAGTGGGTGGACCGCCTCCAAGCCGCCACATTGCGCAACATCATCTGAAACGACGAGGATCCCATGAAATCGCCTATGCAGCAGGGCCGTGTTAACCCGTCATCAAAGGGAAATATAATCAGGCGCCTGACTCTGACGCTGTCCTCTCTAGGGCAAATTGATGTGGCACGTCGAGGCGACCTGACCCGTATGCCAATCGACGGGTCAAACGGGTACGAATGCGAGCCAGGTCAAAAGTAAAGTACACATCCTCTACCACACAAAATATATTTCCTTGGATTTCTTTCAAGGGAAGGCACTTACTTAGGGACATGTTCCTTGTAACGGAAGAGAACCAATTACGACAATCAACAACAAATCTTTAAGTCAGATAATCACACACAACAACAACTACTTTCTTTCTCTAGAAATAAAACTATCATAAGCAACTAAGAAAGGGTCCGGGATCAAGCCTCACACCAAAGGTCCTGCGGCTTACATCTGAGGTTACCAAACTTACTTAGGCATCGGAGAGGGCTCCCTCGGGACCCCCCAAGGCCATGTGCTTTACGTGTTCAGGCATAGCTCGAAGATAAAGTCGGATTGCGCAACACAGACTTGATTGTTTTCAACCCAAACAGGGCTGATTTTCACTTTTTGTGAAACTTAAGGGCATTATGGCTACAGATTAAACTTATGAGGCCTAATTTCAAAGTTGAACAAAATTAAGGGGGTTAATTACCACTTTCTCGGAAAATATTATTCCATTAATAAGAATTTGGTTAATATAATAAGGGTCGTGTTTTTTCACATACGCATTTTACTCTTTCACATACGTCTTTTACAACTTTACACTTGTCATTTTATCATCCTCACACAATTAATTTTTTTCATCTCCCCACTCCCTTCCCTTCACCTCCCTCCGACAACCCACTCTGTCCGACCTTACCCCGGGAGACCTCGGCTTGCCCTTTTTCCAACTACCCTTTCCCGCATGCTCCTTCGCCTCACTCCGCTTACCCTACCTGCTTCCATGTCCGACCAAACCTTTACACTAAGAATCATGATGAGTCGTATGATTATATGTAGCACGATAGCAATATAGCATTGACTGAAATTTGGAATTGAACATAGTGCCCAACTACCCAGAAATTGATTATAAGGAATACCGCATGCCCCCTTCACCAATTTAATACTCCACATTAGCTTGAATCCAGAAATTGATTATAATTTATAGCGCACGAGTTTGATATTAATTAGTATTCTTTCGAATTAATCAAGGATCCATTTTTACTCGTAGATAACCACCGCTCTTTCCACCAACAAAATTTTAACAGAACGTATTAATAATTTCACTCACTGAAAATCCTAATCATTTCAATAAAACATATTAATAATTGATTACCAACTAAATTACTTCACTAATTAGAGAATTATGATCATTGTTTAAGTTTTTAGAATAATTAGATTCGATTTTTGGGAAAGAGGTACATATAATAGTTAATTTGTTTAGGTTACAAAAAAGGGTAAGACATGAAAAGTTAATAAAAAACTGCATGTGTAAGAATAAAATCCGTTTATAAATAGTAATTTCGTATTAACTCTTACTCCTCCGATTCCATTTTAATTAACCTCTTTTCCCTCTAAAATTATTGTCCTCATACTAAATTTGGCAAGAAAAAATTATAAACTTCCAATGTTATCCTAAAATACTTAGCAACTCGCATCTCCAGTCTCCACCTCAATAGGTTATCCATATTCTTCTTTAGTTTGAAGGGCATAGTTGATGGTTTCACATTTTATTTTTTTGAAATCATCCTCAAATAGAAAGGTGAACGGTAAAAGTATAATGAATGAAGTATATTTTTCATTGCACATATTTGACAAACTAACAAGTAAAATATTTAATCCGTAAAAAGAAAATGAGAATAGAAAAATGCAATTAAAGTAATATGAACAGCATGTGTAATGTATTGATGAAGTTGTTAATTTTAAATAACGAGCCATAGTGCTGCACACTTGGTTTTCCGACCAAACAAAAAGTACCTTAAAAAGCACCTCAAATTTGAGGGTTTTCAACCATTTTTACAAAAAAAAAAAAAAAAAAAAAGGTACCTTAAAAGCACCTTAGATCTTAGGCTATGTTTAACCGGGTATGAGCATGGGTCTGAGCAAGAGTCTGAGCATGAGATTTGCACAATTCCACGCATAAAGCTAACAATACTGTAGCAAAATCTTAGAGAGGGTCTTGGATTTCCAAGACTCACTTTAAGACCCGTAAATAGTGTTTTGTTTGTGTAAAAGTGGGGTCTTTTACTGTTGTTGAGATTTTTGATAAGTTTGAGGGATAAAGTGGAATAAATAAGAGAGTCTGAGTTAAATCTTAATGGTAAAGTGGGTCTTTTTTACTGTTGTTAAGACTCATATTCGGTATGTGGATAAACATAGTCTTAGGTTGATATAAAAAAGTCAGACCAACTAAAGGAAACAATTTCCCTTTGCCAACTTGGCGATCATTCACACTAGCCACTAGGAAGGTGGTATACACTATACAATACAATGAGGAATCAACGAGGAATCAACGAGAATTTGTGTCTTTGACATAATACAACGAGGAATCAACGATAATGAGTAAATATTATGTGAATATGTGGTGTTGCGTTTTCACTTCTGAGTGACATTTTTACAAACAATTTAGATTTAGATTTGTTGGTTTGTCTTATAAACCGTCGTACATGATTTTCTCGAAGGAGTCATTCGAGACCGTCTTAAAACCTATAAAATAGACACTATAGTTGATATTAAATAAACCACTAATTATAAAAAGAATTGATCGTAAACTTAACGGTCTAAAATGAATTCTTGTGTTTTTAAAAAGATGATAAGAAACTTCAGCATCACTATTATGAATCATATTCACATCACTCAAGAAATGAATAAAATTTGATTTCTATAGAGAAAATAGACAACTCCTGCCTTTGATATATCACTTTTTCGAAATTCTTACCTTTTTTTAAATTTTTCTTCAAAATTCTCACCATTAGTGTAATAATTAAGTTGTAAAACCTACCTTAAAAATCACTTACGGTCAAAGTCAAAAAATAAAGTGTTATCCAAGAACATTTAAAATCTTTCTTTTTTTACGTTGAAGTTTTTAGACCCAATCATCTATCCTTCCCCTATTATTAAAACACTCGTTCTTGTACCCGTGAAATTCACGAAACGTTTATGTGTACGGTGTACCTGTTTATTGGACGCTAATGTATAATTTTGTTCAGGAAAAGGGGTTTGTCACGATATCATATTTGTTTATTTCTTGTAAATAGAGTATTTCAATAGGCAATCTGTTTCATTAGATCTCTTTTAATTTAAAACAAAAGATATAAATTAACACCATACGTCTATACCTACTTTGTTTGAATTAATTATAAACTAATATACTATATTAAAGTCAAGAGCGACGTAAATGAACAAACACATTGATTAGATAAAGTGAGATAACATCAAAGTTTACCCGACCCCCTACTAATGGCTTTAAACTGAACCTCCACATTTGATGCCCACAAAATTCATAGCACGTCCCAAAATTACGCTTGCACTCGAAATTAGATACTCGTAAAAACTATGAATTGCAATTTATGATTAGGTATGATTACCATAATTGATGATCTATAATCATGAAGTCATCATTTCGTCTACGAAAATGAATAATAGTTATGTCTCATAATATTTATTCCACAAAGAACTGCAATAAAAATCACACAAACAAGCAGCCATTGATAACCCGGTTTTAGATCCATCGTCAAATTTGAGGTTCAAAGCTTCCTCTTCGGCCTAAGTCATGAAAGCAACAACTAATCGGGACATTTTGGAGAAAATTGAACAACTTTGTCTAGGATTATTAGTCTTAAAATCGAGTGAATCAAAAAGTAGCTTAAGGGAACTTTTTGTCTATCCGGATTAGCACGGTTTAAGAACAAGAGCATATATCGCTTTCAACCTTCCTTTTTTGATGAAACAAGCTCTAGGGGATTCTTGAGCTTGGGAATCTTCATACATCAGTTGGGGTTAGAAAATGCAACATAAGAAGTCCAACCTTTACATAAATAATCAACACCAAGCAAGCAAAGAGGGTTGTCTTATTACTTTATGCTTTATTTCAGCTTTGTATTCAGATCTTGTAAGGTTTTAGAGCCGTTTTCCTTGTCTCATTTTGCAGGCCATTTTGTGGCCCTTAGATGTATTTTAGACGGTAAAGATTGTATTGCATTGGCCTATATAAACCAAGCAAACCTAATGCAAACATTCAGATTGCTTTGATTAAAAACACAAGTTTGAAAACATTGATTTTCTACTTTCATTCTTTGCTTAGTGCCAGAAAACCCCTCCTGACTAAGTGCTTGGAGTTGCGCGAATCCTTTACTTTGTGCTTTGATCTTCTCTTTGGCTTGAAACTTGGCTTAGTGCTTGATTCAAGTTATATCCGATTTACTCAATTTCAGTCACTTTTAATAGTCAATTTGTATGTTTAATTCGCACTTTTCTTAAATTATTGAGTTTTAGTTCAAATTGGTACCAAGAGCCAGGTTTTAACACAAGTTCTATCTTGTGTTGGTCTTGGGAAAGCCTCTCTTTGTGAGTTTATTATTACCGTAACTACAATAAAAACACAAAAAACAACCATGAGTGAAGAGACATTAGCCGGAATTGAACAAAAGATAGACCAACTAGCTGGAAATGTTGATGCCATGCATGATGGATGCTCTAAATGTCGTGATGGCCAACATTCCAACTCCACCATCACGAGGAGGGAGACCACCACCACACCGTAGCAGGGGCAGAGGCCGTGGCCTCATGGGAGGAGGAAGAGGCCAAGGTGTCCATGAGGAGGAGGAGGCTTATTTAGATTCAAAGGACACCATGGCTGAGGCATTCCAAGGAGAGCATGTCAAGGATTTAAAGGTAGAAATTCCCGACTTTCTTGGTAGTTTAGATCCGGAGGATTTGTTAGATTAGATTAGAACCATCGAAAGAGTCTTTGAGTTTAAAGGATATTCTGATAATAAGGATTTTAAAGTTGTAATCTTGAAACTCAAAGACTATGCTTCTCTTTGGTATGAGAACTTGAAAATCAGAGAAGAAGAAGAGATGGTAAGGAACCTATTAAATCTTGGGTAAAATAGAAAAAGAAGCTTAAGGAGAAGTTTGTCTCTAGAGACTAAACCCAAAACATGTTCATTAAACTCATCCAACTTAAACAAGACCAACGACCTATTGAATCCTACCTTAGAGACTTTGAACAACTTACCTTGTAATGTGAGATCAATGAAAAATCCGAACAAAAGATAGCTAGGTTTGCTGAGGGTTTGGATGACAAAATTACCAATAGAGTTCGAATGCAACCACTCTTGTCCTTTGATGAGGCCGTAAATTTGGTTCTACGGGTTGATAAAATGGGCAACGGAAATGCTACCACCCCAAAACCTCCAACCTAAACCTCCACCTACAAACCCCCCACCGGAGTTAAAATTGGTGACTCTACTCCTCAAACCAAAATCCCTACACTTGATAAAGGCAAGGCACACGAAACACTACAAAGAAGGATCGTTCCCCTTAAAACTGTTATCAATGCCAAGGTTATTGTAACACCCCCGTACACCAGAACGCCTTACCAAGGACCATTCCAGTATATGACGGTGTCACCATCTCGGTTTCCCGAGGAGGTAGATCAAATTAGACCATATAGGAACAATATTATATCATTATAATATCCATTACAATATCATGGTATTCTAGTCTCCAAAATAAAGCTCAATTACAACACTTGTGATTCTACAACTCTAGACCTGTAGCGTGATGACTCGATCCCTCCAATCCCAGCAGCAGTAATCAACAATACCTGCTAAACCAACTGCTCACCATCCCCTAATGGATTACCGCAGATACCACAAAATAACACGGGGTCAGTACTGACTAACCAAATATAAGATAAAACAATAAAGTACATAGCTGATCATCCACTATCCCACACTCATCACCTCGTACCAATACCGACTACACACGAAGTGTGTAGCCCTGCCAGATTACCCATCGCAACAGGTAATCCTCGCCGCCAGTGGGTGACCGCAGCCCATCCCCACCTAGTCCAGCTCCTCAACGAGCGACTAACAGACCCTGTCCCTTAATGTGCACATCCCCTTCCGTGGCGGGTTCCACGGAAGGGCGAACTAGGGTGTGGAGCCACTCCCGCAAGTGACTCCACCACAATCTCAATCACAACATCGCAGCTGTCACATGACACGTCATCGTTACCACAACCACTATACTCCGATGATCAACAGACAGCCATGAATCATAATACAATCATAAATTCAATTCAATTAACAGTAGACTGAGTAGGGAGACCCTACCTCATCGCAAAGCATGAAAGACTTCCAACTACAGCCGCGCACGACTCCAACAAGCACCCTAACAATAATAACCATGTCCTATTACACGACTATACTCAAAGAATCAATTAAAAGGACACAAGGCAGCAACTTACCTAACCTTGCACATCGGTGACGACATAAACAACCACCACCCACGTCCTCCTTGCTCCGCGAATCCCGACATTCCCATGGTAGGGGTTTAGGCTAACTTCTTTAAGGTATGAACTATGGAGTGATAGAGGAGGGAGATGGTCTAGGGTTAGAGAAAGAGAAACTGTCGAGGAAATGAGAAAATAGAAATGAATCTCGCGAACTCGAACTTATAATAACACGTCGACAGCAGCCATACTCGGTCGAGTATAAGAACACTCGACCGAGTAGACTCCACTCGGTCGAGTATTGGTGATACTCGGCCGAGTGGCCTCCGCTAGGTCGAGTGACTGACTTATACACCCCCTATTACCAGTCTGATCCCTCACCCAATCATCCCTAAGGTCTGTTTGGTCAACAAGATCGGTCAACAGCGTTCCTACAATTCCCGAGTATTACAATCTCCCCCCCTTAAAAGAACTTTGTCCCCGAAGTTCAGCCCGTACGACACAAAGGTACCATGGCCTTAACCACCTACCCAAAGGTATATAACTTCACACTATCCATCAATTATCATCAGTCATCTTACTCAACAACAAGCCATCTTATTCAACAACAATCGCTTACCACCGCTACCTACCCAAACAATGCTACTCACCACTTACGCATATACACACGGAGATTATTCGAAACGGCATTCAACTCTATACCTACACAAGTATGCAATTGAAACGCTTTACACAAAGTAAGAACACCATACACCCTTGTGACTACTACGTTCCATACGTTTATATTAATTATACAATTGCAAAGTGACACAACATTGTAAAGTACAGAAGTACACAATCACCACATTCCGAACACGAATACCAATTATCATCAATTGAATCGACTCTTCATATTACTTGATACCCTTGCGCCCTAAAATTTTCATATTACTTGAATCCAATATAGATGTAGCATAAAGAAAACATAATTGTAATTCAGTAATCCCGAATGTGAGCGTACCTAACATACATATGATTCCCAATATCTCATAAAAATTAAATACTTGCACATGAAGAGGATATATTTTTCATAAATACAATACTTGTCATAAAATTTAGTTGAGACATCGTAGTATAACCTTTATATTACCCGAATACAACCTAGCTATCGCTTCAAGAAACACCGAATACAACCTAGCTATCGCTTCAAGAAACATGAACATAAATTCCGAATGTTAACTACATACATGAAATTCCAAAATCATAGGTATAACTAGACACATATTTTACATAATTAAATACTTAATTCCGCGACATTACTCTTCCCCTCTTTAAAGGAACTTCGTCCCCGAAGTTCACCAGTAATCATTTTCCCAAACCCAACGCTAAAACGTATCACATGACGGTGACATTACTTATAAACTCATGTAGCTCAACTTGTTTTACGACATTGCCCTTTAATGACTTATAAAAAAAAAAAAAAAAAAAAACCAAATACTTCAACAGCCCACATATATATTCTTATAGCGACGGTTAACATCTAGAATGACTGAGAAAGAACAGGTCTATACTTATCCCCATTAAAACAATTATCATTGTAACCAAACATATACATGCGTATAAAATTTTTCACAGTGAGCACGTGATATGAGTAAAGTATTACCTTCATATAATTAAATGTCTAGGGTATTTCCCCCCCCTAAAATAACTAACCTGTTGTATACAACAAAACATTCATAAATATATAGCCGATACCAACACTCACAAATCCAGGATACCATAATGATCCATCTGTAGGACGTTATCTACTAACACATAGTAACCAAGTATCTAACAAGCTTTGTCACACAATTATCACGTAATTATAAAATTTCATAACAAACTGCCAATGTCCCTCTGAAGTCGCAATAATCGGCCGAGTATGGAAGACTACTCGGTCGATTACGCTCTACTCGGTCGAGTATAGGAATACTCGGCCGAGTGAGCTCTACTCGGTCGAGTAGTAATCTATACTCGGTCGAGTGATGCCGACAGAGAGCGTTTTGTCGATATCACTTGGCTATCACTACAACCTGCAACAATTCTTCAAAATGGTTTAATACATAACTAATTTCTACCTGAAATGACATGAAACATGTCTCCATACTTAACCAAGAAACGGCCTTATAGCCAAATACAATCATCCAACAGAAGATACCAAATACCGAAAGCAACATCTAAAGAAGAGGCAATAAATCCGACACAACAAAACAAGTTCATCAGCACTAAATAAGTCTAGCATCTAAGAAATCAACTAAATAAGTCTAACATCCAAGATCAGCAACGAGGACCCTCCTCCATGTCATCACCACCACCGCGCTGAAGTACCGCACCGAACTCCCCGCTCCCGGAAAACCCGCTGCGCCGAGTAGTCCCCTCCCGGTGACCGATGCCGGAGTTGGCTCCCCACGGTCCCGCGAGGTAGCCAAACTCGGTCTCCTCGGAGGTCTCCGAAACTCGGGTCCACCCCATAAGCGTGGAACACTCCCGTATCCACTCCCGGTCCTCTCCACCATACAGGCTGTGCCAAATCAGTCCCGATGCCCTGATTAAGGGTCATCTCATGAAGGTTGCAGAGCACCAAAGTAGAAGAGATCCGCTCAGCCAGCTCATGAGGCTGCATCCTAGGGTCATGCACCGTAGGGTACGACGAGAACTGGTAGGGGTGGTAAGGGTAAGAGTCGGGGGCAGAATAAGAGGGCTCAGACACAACCGGGTCTACCCTAGGCTGCCTAACTCCACGATGCTCCCTAGGTGGGGAGGTGCTGCTCTTTGTCCCTCATGCACGGTGACGGGCTCGGGTAAATCCGGGAGGATCCGTGGATCGATCAGTAAGACGGGGCTCGGGTCAGGGATGCCACAAGGCTCCCACTCGGCCAAATGATCAACAACAGGGAGACGAGCTGGGTCCGAAAGCACCATCCACATAGTTCCTCTCACTCTCCAAGCATATGACCCATCATCCATCTTCCTCAACCATCGGTTCTGACGCCAGTACTGGGCGTCCATGGTGGGTACAACCTCAACATACTCATTCCCCTCGGGAGGTGGGGCCTCAAAGTCGGTCGGTCCGAGCTAGGCGGGTCACTATGGCCCCGCAAGCAATAAATCGGGTCTCAGACTGAGCCATGCGCTCTAGACTAGAGCACACTATACCAGGAGCACTGTAGTAAAACGGTTTCCGGCGGTGGAGGTTAAGGTAGGACACAAGAAGCATGACCTCGTGAGAGTTGAGTTTACTCACGTCCTCTCTCGAGTAAAGTAGACAGGTCAACATCCTTAGAAACATACGAAGGGAAACGTGCTGGATATCATTAATCAACATGGCACCGACGGTAGGGGCGGGTCCGCGGTCAAATAAGGAAGGTACTGAGGTGCGCCACTGTTCTTGGCCACGTCACCAAGGTAGTCATCATCCTCTGCCTCTAAACCCAAATGGTCAGCCAACTCATCAAGGGTAAGCTCATGATCCTCGTTCATGAGACGAAAAGAGACGGTCTTGCCCTTCCTATCATAAACAAAAGAGCTCAAAAACTCTAAGGTCAAGTGGGGGTATGATTTCTTTCTCAAGTGATACAACCCCTCCATGCCCAAAATCTTGAAAATGTGAACTATGTCCTCCTTAATCCCCAAGGTCTCAAGGATACTAGGGTTGACACAACGGGTAGGGCGAAAAGGACGGCGCATAAGAGCCACGAAAGCCTTACGATGATCGAAGTTAGCGAAAATTACCGTTGGATAGGCCTCCACCGGCGGTACAACCGGTCCACTGCTACCTTGCCCAACCTCGAGTTGGACGTTCGCGCGAGGTCTCTTGTTGGGTAAACCTCTAGTTTTCACCATACTGCAAAAAAATTATCTTTAACAAAGGATTGACACTTGAAACTCTTAGCACAAGAGACGGACTGTTTCACTTGTATATCGATTTTGGAACAAGCTTTGTAAGATAAACTATCAGAAATCACCATCTATTTTACAATTTATAAAATTCCAAGTTTCCAAATTGCTTCGAAACAGAAAATACTCATCAACAATAAGAAGAATTTCGTTTTTGCTAACCCTAAAATTCAGAAATTGAATTTTAACTCATGAAATTAATCAACCAAATTATACACAAGTTCTATGTGTGGTCAAATTCGAAAATCAAGAAGTTTACGACAGAATTTCGATTGTTTTTAACAAGAAACTGAAATATAGCATGCTAATACACAAAATCTTTGAGAACAATTAAGGAATTTGAGTTTAGATCTTACCTTGAACTGATTTAGGGCAATTAAAGACAAGTGTGACACCAAGATTTTACCCAAGAGCTTGAAAAAGAGAGAAAATGGAGTTTTAGAGAGAAGGAAAGATGAAGATGGGAGGCGGAAATAAGAAAGAAAGGCACGAAATTAGGGTTTTTGTATAACCCGCAATTGGCCTGCTACAGCAACACTCGGTCGAGTGTTGGGAATACTCGGCCGAGTGTTCGCTACTCGGTCGAGTATTTATGATACTCGGCCGAGTGTGCGTTACTCGGTCGAGTACCACTCTTACTCGGTCGAGTTTTGGAGACCAGAATAGATTATTATTCTAACAAAATGGGCACTCGGTTATGTAACGTACGTGACACTCGGCCGAGTTTGTTCTACTCGGTCGAGTACTCGCATCTACTCGATCTAATTTTCGAAATAGAGAAGGAGTCGTAACTTTTCACCGTTCCTGCAAAATCAAATAATATTGTTCGGAGTTCCGGGATTCCGGCTCGTCACAATTAATACTGATTCCTACCACGTAAACACATAACAACACGTATATCCGTACATTCATCTGCAAACAATCATCGCTTCTACCTTCCTCCCTCACTATGCCAAGAAACTATTTTTTTACTGTACCCACATGGCATAAGTCACAACCTAATTACGGTAACTATCAGGTTTAGCTCTATATCACATCATTTCTACATCTGCTAATCACCAAACGTACACATTATTCACATTTGGAACACAATAATTTCACACCTAACCCGTTCAACATAAAACAAACTGATTAATTTGTCACTGATCACACTTTGCAACAATTTCCGTATTCACTTCCACTTTCCTACACATCCAACTACACATACCACTCTAGTAGTAGATACACACACAACAGATGCACACAACACACAACACTTAGCAATCCACGACTCACACTATCTACCCTTTTCCCGTGTCTGGCTTAAGTCCGATGGGGCCATGATTTTGAAATGAGGGTGCCTACTCACCCAAAATCTAGCATCGGCTGGGGCTCCCAACGTACATACACCAGGTTCATTTTAATTGACACCCTATGTTCATTAATTACGTTAGTTCAGGTTCTAAAATCGTCGGCTCTGATACCACTTTGTAACACCCCCGTACACCAGAACGCCTTACCAAGGACCATTCCAGTATATGACGGTGTCACCATCTCGGTTTCCCGAGGAGGTAGATCAAATTAGACCATATAGGAACAATATTATATCATTATAATATCCATTACAATATCATGGTATTCTAGTCTCCAAAATAAAGCTCAATTACAACACTTGTGATTCTACAACTCTAGACCTGTAGCGTGATGACTCGATCCCTCCAATCCCAGCAGCAGTAATCAACAATACCTGCTAAACCAACTGCTCACCATCCCCGAATGGATCACCGCAGATACCACAAAATAACACGGGGTCAGTACTGACTAACCAAATATAAGATAAAACAATAAAGTACATAGCTGATCATCCACTATCCCACACTCATCACCTCGTACCAATACCGACTACACACGAAGTGTGTAGCCCGCCATTACCCATCGCAACAGGTAATCCTCGCCGCCAGTGGGTGACCGCAGCCCATCCCCACCTAGTCCAGCTCCTCAACGAGCGACTAACAGACCCTGTCCCTTAATGTGCACATCCCCTCCCGTGGCGGGTTCCACGGAAGGGCGAACTAGGGTGTGGAGCCACTCCCGCAAGTGACTCCACCACAATCTCAATCACAACATCGCAGCTGTCACATGACACGTCATCGTTACCACAACCACTATACTCCGATGATCAGCAGACAGCCATGAATCATAATACAATCATAAATTGAATTCAATTAACAGTAGACTGAGTAGGGAGACCCTACCTCATCGCAAAGCATGAAAGACTTCCAACTACAGCCGCGCACGACTCCAACAAGCACCCTAACAATAATAACCATGTCCTATTACACGACTATACTCAAAGAATCAATTAAAAGGACACAAGGCAGCAACTTACCTAACCTTGCACATCGGTGACGACATAAACAACCACCACCCACGTCCTCCTTGCTCCGCGAATCCCGACATTCCCATGGTAGGGGTTTAGGCTAACTTCTTTAAGGTATGAACTATGGAGTGATAGAGGAGGGAGATGGTCTAGGGTTAGAGAAAGAGAAACTGTCGAGGAAATGAGAAAATAGAAATGAATCTCGCGAACTCGAACTTATAATAACACGTCGACAGCAGCCATACTCGGTCGAGTATAAGAACACTCGACCGAGTAGACTCCACTCGGTCGAGTATTGGTGATACTCGGCCGAGTGGCCTCCGCTAGGTCGAGTGACTGACTTATACACCCCCTATTACCAGTCTGATCCCTCACCCAATCATCCCTAAGGTCTGTTTGGTCAACAAGATCGGTCAACAGCGTTCCTACAATTCCCGAGTATTACAGTTATGGTCACTTTGATAAGGACTGTCAAACCAAGAGAGCTCTTAGTGGTTTAGAGGTGGTTCATTGGGGATAATGATGAAGTCCTTGTTCGTAATGATGATGAGGGAGAAAAGGAGCAAGAGGAGACTGAAATGGTGGTTATGCCGGATGCGGGTTTGAGCTTGGTTACTTGGAGGGTGATGTATACCCAACCCCAACTCTTGGAGATGGACCAAAGACAACAAATCTTTAGGTCTAGGTGCATCATTAAGGGAAGAGTTTGCTATCTTATCATTGATGAAGGGAGTTGTTCTAATGTGGCTTCTAGCACCCTCATCGAGAAGCTTTCTTTGTCTACACAAGACCACCCTAATCCTTATAAATTGAGGTGGCTCAACAAGAGGGCTGAAGTTAGAGTGGATAAGCAATGCCTAGTGTTCTTCTCCATTAGCAAGAACTATTCGGATGAGGCTCTTTGTGATGTTCAACCTATGGATGCTTGCCATCTTCTACTTGGTAGGTCTTGGGGGTTTGATAGATATTCGGTGCATTATGGAAAGGACAACAGCTACACCTTCAAGTTTGGCAAGAAGAAGGTCATCCTAACGCACCTACTACTAGCCCTTAAGTACACCATACCACCCTCTATGCTTGAGCCTTCAAGAAAGGTATTGTTGATCAATGAGGCCGAAATGATCCACGAGTTGAAGAGTGAATATGATGTCTATGTTCTCGTTGCAAAAGATGTGTTTGGGGGGCAGAAAATGTCACTTCTTAACGAGGTCCAAGAGCTAATCAAATCCTGTGAAGAAGTGTTTCCAAATGAACTTCCAAGTGGGTTGCCTCCTCTTAGAGGCATTGAGCATCAAATTGATTTCATTACCGGTGCTACATTACTAAACAAGGTTGCCTATAGAAGTGATCCTAAGGCCATTCAAGAGCTACAACACCAAATTAGAGAGCTTATGAACAAAGGCTTTGTGAGGTAATCCCTTAATACATGTGATGTCCTGGCTCTCTTGGTGCCCAAAAAAGATGGAACGTGGAGGATGTGCACAGATAGTAGAGCCATCAACAACATTACCATCAAGTATAGGTTTACCATATCTAGGCTAGATGACATCTTGGATGAGTTTAGTGGAGTCAAATTATTCTTTAAGATTGATCTAAGGCAAGGTTACCACCAAGTGAGAATCAAGGAAGGTGATGAATGGAAGACGACCTTCAACACCAAGCGTGGGGTATATGAGTGTCTTGTGGTTCCCATTGGCCTATCTAATGCATCAAGCACTTTTATGAGATTGATGGTCGAGGTGCTTAGGCATCACTTGGGCAGATTTGTCGTGGTATACTTTGATGACATATTGGTATATAGTCCCTCCAAAGAAGAGCATCTCAAGAATTTACAAGTGTTGTTTGTTGTTTGAAACTCTTAGGGAGCACAAGTTTTATGGCAAGCTAGTTATAGAAGTGTTCATTTATGCAAAATGAAGTCCAATTATTGGGGTTCATTATTTCTTACCGGGGTGTTCTAGTTGACCAACAGAAGATTGAGATAATCAAAACATGGCCTACTCCAAGGAACATTACGGAGGTGAGGAGTTTTCATGGAGTAGCCTCTTTCTATAGAAGGTTCATCAAGGATAGCACCAATATGGCTCCTATAACTGAATGTATGAAGAAATGGGAGTTCAAGTGGAATGAAAAAGTCGAGAGCTATTTTAACATCATAAAGGGGATGCTATGTGAGTCTCCTATACTTGCTTTGCCAAATTTCGACAAGCTATTTGAAGTTGAATGTGATGCTAGTGGAAATAGCATTGAGGTTGTCCTCTTGCAAGAGTACAAGCCAATTGCTTACTTTAGTGACAAGTTGAATGGTGCCAAGCTCAACTATTCAACCTATGACAAGGAATTCTTTTCCATCATTCGAGCCTTAACCCATTGGAGCAACTACTTGAAGCCAAAGTTGTTTGTGTTCTATTCGGATCATGAGGCTCTTAAATACATTAATGTCCAACATAAGCTCAATAATAGGCATGCTAAATGGGTATAATTCCTACAATCCTTCAACTTTTCAAGTAAATATATCGAAGGGAAAGAAAATATAGTGGTTGATGCATTGTCTAGGAGGTTTAATATGTTGAGTTTCATGGAGCAAAGGATACTTGGTTTCGAATATATGAAAGAGCTTTATGTTAAAGACCCGGATTTCAAGCAAGACTAGGAGCTACTCCAAGCTGGCCAATCCAAAATGGCAGCAAATACACGATGTAAAATGGGTTCTTGTTCTTGGGAAACCGATTGTGTGTGCCTAATGGGCCTTATAGAAGTCTATTAATGAGGGAAGTGCATTCTAATGGTCTTGCCGGACATTTTGGCTTCCAAAATACCTATGACATACTCCAAGATCAATTCCATTGGCCTAAGATTCTTGAAAATTTCCAAGATGTGATCAAGAGGTGTGCTCCTTGCCAACCAACTAAGTCCTCATTCCAAGCAGGCCCCTACACTACTCTACCCATTCCAAACAAGCCATGGAAGGATATAAATATGTATTTCATTGTTGCTCTACCAAGAACTCAAAGGGGAAAGGACTCTATCATGGTGGTTGTGGATAGGTTTAGCAAGATAGCTCATTTCATTGTTTGTAGGAAAACTGAAGATGCATCTAGTGTGATCGAGCTATATTTCAAATAAGTGGTCAAACTCCATGGTTTTCCTAAACCCATTGTCTCGGATAGGGACTCAAAGTTCATGAGTCATATTTGGAGAACATTGTGGAAGCTACTCAAGACAAGGCTTTTATTTAGCATCTCTCATTACCCTCAATGGAGTTTACTAATAAGATATAGGGATGATGCTAAGGTGCACGGTTTCAAGTTCATTGAAAGATTGGGACCGCAAACTAGCTCAAGCCGAATTTGCCTTCAATAGGGCTCATTCTACAAGCACGGGCAAGTCACCATTCGAGGTTGTCTATGGCACAAATCAGTTAATGCCTACTTATCTAGCCCCAATCAAGAGGATTTCAATTGATTATAATGCCATGAAATGAGTTGAGTAAATGCTCCATATCCATGCTCAAGTAAAAAAGCAAATTAAGAAGAGTACTGAGGCTTATAAGGCAATGTCTAAGGGTCCTAAGCAAGCGAAGAAATTTGATCCCGGAAATCCCAAAATCAAAATAAAAATCCATGAAATCCCAAAAATTTTGGGCCACAATTAAGATTAAATTTTGAATCAAAATGATACATGTCGTTACTAACAAGGAAAGTTGCCTCATTAGCCAATTAAAGTAGGCTTCAAACGCGAAAATTCAAAACTTAAGCATGATCATCAAAGTTTCGAAATATTTGGGAATAAATTTTCAAGACAAATTGCAAATATACTACAAAAGTTAATAATAACAACTAAACCTTAGTCCTTGTTAAACAATTAACCAAGCAACAAATACAAAATCAAATTATTGACTCCAAAATATATATTTCGAGTTCATAAAAATAAAATTGGGCAAAATTCAACGAAAAAATTTTATACTTGACATTATAAAGGAATTAGGAGGTGATTAATACCATGAATCTAACACAACATGTAATGATTTGACAAAATGTGAAGGAATTAACGTAGATTTATACACAAAAATCATGTTGGGAGAATGAGAGGAATGAAAGTGTCACTTGCACGGTGAAATTAGTCAATTTAAGGGACTAAAATAGAGTAGGAACTTGAATTCGAGCAATAAACAATCAACAATGAAGTTTACAAGGAAAAATGATTTTAAATGGATGATTAAAGAGATAAAATAAGGCAATAACATCATTTTTGCGAAATTTACAGCCCAGAAATTGGCACTAGGTCGAGTGCTGAGTTCACTCGGTCGAGTGCCCGTCCACTCGGTCAAGTGACTCTCTTCCAGAAATTTTCAAGTTTCTGGAAATAGGTCAACTTGGTCGAGTGGTATGGTTCACTCGGTCGAGTACTAGCCCGCACTCGGTTGGGTGCCTCTCTATGGTTTGCAATCCCGACTAAGAATTACTATGCTTATACTAGCGATTACTTTACTAACCACTATTACTAATCACACCTTACTATGGTACTAGTGAAATTCAAGCATATATGTGGTATTGAAATGCTAAAAGACGGGGATAGTGCCCCTCACATACTAACTCGCCATAACCATTTTCAAAACATGTTAAACACATTACTCTTTCCTCCAATTTTTATATACTAAAATTTACCAAAGGAATATCTACATCATGTAAGAATCCTATCAACTATGCAAATTACGGCTTCAAAGCACATCATACTCAAACACGTAATACTCCTACAAATGAATGCATTTCACATGAAACAATTTTCTACTCGTATCACATATATTTCACTCAAGTAAACGTTTCAATTCCATCATTTTAACTATCATATTATAAATTTATCACACAACCTCTATATCATGCAAGATTTTCAACAACACTATAACAGAAGCATAATCATGCAACATTCCACTTCACGTTACGTTTCCCGAATCGTAACCACCCACGTAGTGACCAACCGAAATAATAGGATCTAGTTTTTAAATGAGGGATCCTTCTCACCCAAAACCGACCTTTTATTGTACTCATGTCGGGTTCATTTTATTAGACGCTCCTAAATTCATTTTGGTTCATTGGTTTATGTTCCAAAATCGTCGCTATGATACCACTTTGTAGCACCCACTTCTTACTCGGCCAAGGTAATTGGGAGATGTTACCTTCTCGGTTTCTCGAGGCAATGAATCGAAGATACAATAAAAAAACATTTATTATAAATGACAGGTTTAGTGATTACAAACCGTTAACTAATGAATAAAATACAACTCATGGTTACTATACTCATCTAACAACTATACTCGTCTTGTGACTCATCAAGCTCGTCTCGTCTCCCGCGCACTATCCAAACCATATGTACCTAACCTGCTCCCCATATGACCAAATGATATCATATGGATCGACATAGGCCACCCCAAAAGAGAGAGGTGACAAATACACAGACACAACAAACGTCGGTTTTAATTAACAAATAAAGTGCGACACGACTCAAGTGTGTGAATATGCAACATGACTACTAATATGAATAAACCACTATCAACAACCACCACCACGGTATCAGGACATGCCCAGACATACCGACAACCACACTGGTTGTAATACTACGGTTTTATGAGTCTCTGGGTACTCTATCGAGTGGGGCTTACTCTGTCGAGTAAATATGTTTGGTATACGAAATAGTGGTCTGCCTGTAGGGTACTCGATCGAGTAGCCTTGGCACTCGATCGAGTAAGTGGCACTCGATCGAGTACGTGTCTTACTCGATCGAGTAATTCGGTTATCGGGTGTTATTTGATGGGTTTTGTTAATAAGGCGGATTAATATATAATAACTTTCGTCATCTTCCTTAAACACTTTTACAAAACCTAATTCACTGATTAAGAGAGATTTCAAGTATGTTGCTTTGTTCTTCCGCTTTATTGACAAATCCCGGAGCTAGAGGAGTCGGTTTCATTTGTTCTTGATATCATTGTGATCCTTGCGTCAAGGGTAAGTCCTACGTACCGTTTTTATAGCATTTGGTTGATATTGGTTAAACCCTAATTTGAGGATTTGGGGGTTTTTTTGTTTTATATGGTTAAGTAGTAATTATATGAATATATGTATAGGAGGAGGATTCGTAGAGGAGAGATTTTGAGACAGCTGCTAGATCGTCTGATTTGTGATTGCATTCCAGGTAGGGTTTCCCTACTCAGTATTAATTACATGTTGTGATTGGTGGTTTCATTGTGATTGTTGTTAAAGTATATTGTTGGTGGTTGTGACGGTTGTTGTCTATTATCGTTGACTGTTGTTGTTATTGTATCTGTCTGTGATCTTCGGGGTGCGTCCCTGGCTGAGTGGAGTCACTTGCGGGAGTGGATTCACGCCCTTGGTTCACCTTCTGTGGAACCCGCCACAGAAGGGATGTGTACATTAATGAACATGGGTTTATCGCTCGATGGAGATGAGCGGGGCTTAGGTGGGAACGGCTGCGGTCCCCCACTGGCGGTGTGGAGTATCTGTTGCAATGAGTACTCTGACAGGACTACACACTTTAGTGTGTAGTCAGTTATGAGGAGATTGATTATGGAGTTTGGAGTTTGATGTGACGATTGAGCTATTTGGCATTTGTCTTATTGTGATTGTATTGTGTAATTAGTACTGACCCCGTTGTTTGTTTTGTAAAACTGTGGTGATCCATTCGGGGATGGTGAGCAGTTGTTGAGCAGGTTTGATATGGCGCTTTTGGGCTAACTGGGATGAGTTATCACTTAGAATTAGAAGAGTCTTCCGCTGTGTCAGACGATGTTCTTAGTATTCAGTTTTGGCTAGTAGACATTTGGTTTTGGAACTTGTATTTGATTTATCAGTTTGGTTTTGAACATGTAAACATTTAAATTATATTTACTTTTAAAGTACGTTTCATTATTGTCTTATGATATTCATTGTCTCGGGTAACCGAGATGGTGATGTTCTTATACCTGAGTGGTCCTGGTAAGGCACTTGGAGTATGGGGATTGAAAGAAATGTAGATTCATATACACTTTAACATACTCATATATGTCTAAAATAATTTGTCATAAAATTAAACGGATTTTATGCATGCAAACAATAATATACAAGAAGAGAAATAATGTCCTTACATTCAATATTTCGGCTATATTGGGCACAAGAGAGATCACCTTTCTCTTCTTGTTCTTGAGCTATTCCAATGGATGAACAAGATCTAAGAATAAGATCTCTCCCCAAGCTTTATACCCAAGGCTTAACACTTAATCTAATTAATATTATGAATACTAGTATAATATTAATCTAGTAGAAAAATGACCCAAAATTATTATATACACTTAATAATTTCGGCTATATGGGAGAGAAGAAGAAGAGAGAGTTTTGTCTCTCTAGAAATCTTATATTTTGATGAGTAAAAAGAATGAATGAACATCCACTACCTCTTAGTGAATATTAGGCAAAAATAAGAAAAATCTCAAGTGTTTTTTTTCTTCCCAAAAACCGGTGGGAGTGGAGGAAAGGAAAGAGCCAATGCATGAAATTGTTGCTCTTAACAATGTTCATAGGCTTGCATGGCTAGATTACTTTATCATCATTATGCTTTCTTATTTAAAATATAAACACAATTTAAGCCTAATCCCCTCCATTATTTCGGCATTTACATAATATGGAGTCCATATTATTTTTGTCAATTGTCTACATGTTACATGTCACATGTCACATATATTTGTTATGTAATTTTTAATATATTAAAAATTCAACGTATTATCAAAAATACGTCATATACAAAAATTGACTTAGTAATTTCATAATTACTTGTGCCAAAATATTTTTACCATTTATAAATCACAACAGATTGTATTTATAATAATTCATTCAAATCCAATCGTTTCTTTAAACAATAATTTCATCCGAGTAATGATACAATTCGATTACTCAGACCGTATCTCATTTAATCATATTTCAATTTGATACGTAAATTTTACTACCAAAATTGTCCGTCAATTTTTCAAGAAATTTAATTAACTCGTAACATTATACGATTAATTAAATAATCAATTAAGTGTATTGCCCTTTAGGTATGACCTAGGGGGTCAACTGATCACCACCGTCACACGACAAGAATGTCAAACTCTAGTCAACCAATCATTACCGATATATGTTGACCAGTTGACAGTAACAATATTACTTCCCAATTGTATTCTTAAAAATGAGATTCAATAACGATATTTAAATCATGTGGTCGCACTATTGATGAGGACACATTTCCCAACAATCTCCCACTTGTCCTCGACAAGTGTGCGTCACCAATTCTCTTGTCCTATTACTATCTCCCACTCAATGCAAGGTGTCTTTCGGGTCGTACTTGCAAGTGATCATATCGAGAGTGGTTTCCTCGATCCGGAGAATAAGCGATTGACCGGACTTATCTATCATAGATACTTTCCGAGCGTGGCCACGCATTTCGATTCATTACTCCTCGAGTGGCCCCGAGATATTGTTATAACCCCGACTAGGGGTGGACAATTCCTATCGCACTCATTCCCTTCGACTAGCCACAGCCATCATAACCCAAAATATGCCCATTTGACCCCATTTACGAAGGTCGTAGTAACACAAATCAAAGTTAATATGAAACTGTGCCATCTTAGGAGAATAGTCTTTAGTCAAAAGAATTGACTCATTAGAATACTATAGTAGCTCTCGCCACGACCAGGCTATATAAATTTGCCAGAACTCTATAAGCGGTCATTAGGCCCGACAAAATGTTCCTAACAGTCTGCCTATGTGATCGACTAGTCATCTCACATGACTGTATGGCACTTGAACTTGCCATCAATCGCCTCACACTCTAGTCACTTCGAGACGTCACCTCATATAAGTAACTATGGGCAAAACAATGTTAATCCATGTTCACTTTAACGGGGTTCAATTGTCTCTACAACCCGTTTGGATGTAACAAAGTATAAATTAAGGATAAAAGACAAATGCGATTATGAACATGAACAAAAATAACACTTTTATTTCATTTCAAAATCTAACAAAAATTTGGTACACGTTTAAGTCCCATGGACGCAACATGCCCATCATGCTTAGCTTGCGATAAAGGCTTGGTGAGCGGATCGGCTATGTTGTCATCCGTCCCAACCTTACAAATCGCAATTTCCTTTCTTTCAATGAAATCTCTTATTACATGATACTTTCTAAGTACATGTCTAGATCTATTACTAGACTTTGGCTCCTTAGCTTGGAAGATCGTCCCACTATTATCACAATAGAGAGTGATGGGATCATCGGCGGTAGGTACTACTTTTAGACCTTCCGTGAATTGCTTGATCCACATAGCTTCCTTGGCAGCTTCTGATGCTGCTATGTACTCAGCCTCCGTTGTCGAATCCGCGGTTATAGCTTCCTTGAAGCTTCTCCACTACGGCACCACCATTGAGCATGAAAACAAAACCGACTTGTGATTTCATGTCATCTCTATCCGTTTGAAAACTTGAGTCCATGTATCCTGTAACACGCAACTCGGTGTCTCCTCCAAACACAAGGATAGAGTCCTTAGTTCTTCTCAAGTACTTAAGGATGTTCTTGACAGCAATCCGGTGACTCTCACCTGGATTTCCTTGATATCTACTCGTCATGCTCAAGGCATACGAGACATCGAGACGTGTGCATATCATGGCATACATGATTGATCCAACAGCGGAAGCGTAAGGGATCAACTTCATGCGTTCAACATCATGGGGTTCGGAGGGACATTGAGTCCGGCTCAATATCATTCCGGTTACCACAGTACCAAACCCCTTTTGGATTTGTCCATCTTGAATCGTCGAAGAATCTTATCAACATAAGACTCTTGACTTAGTGCCAATATCCTCTTGGGTCTATCTCTATAGATCCAGATACCTAATATGCGTTGTGCCTCTCCTAAATCCTTCATTTGGAAGTGGTTACCTAACCACTTCTTAACAGAAAACAACATTGGAATATCATTTCCAATGAGTAGTATGTCATCGACATACAAGATTAGGAACACAACATTGCTCCCACTGAATTTCATGTATAAACATGGTTCCTCAACATTTCGAGTGAAACCATTTTCTTTTATAACATGATTGAAACGATGATTCCAACTTCTAGATGCTTGCTTAAGACCATAAATGGATCTCTTAAGCTTGCACACTTTGTTAGGATTTTTAGAATCAACAAAACCTTCGGGTTGTATCATGTACACCTCCTCCTCTAAATGCCCATTTAGAAAAGCGGTTTTGACATCCATTTGCCATATTTCATAATCATGAAATGCGGCGATCGCTAACAAAATCCGTATGGATCTTAGCATGGCTACGGGGGCGAAGGTCTCATCATAATGGAGACCTTGGACTTGGGTAAATCCTTTTGCCACTAGCCTAGCTTTGTAGACATCGTCATGTCCTTCTATGCCATTTTTTACCTTGAATATCCATTTGCATTGGAGGGGTCTTGCCCCTTTAGGCAAATCTACCAAGTCCCAAACTTGGTTTTCAAGCATAGAATCCATTTCGGATTTCATGGCTTCAAGCCATAAGGTGGAATTAGGACTAGAGATTGCGGCCTTGTAGGTGGCGGGCTCGTCACTTTCCATAAGTAACACATCGAGTGTTCCATCTTCTTCGATAAGTCCCACATATCGATCGGGATGGCGAATTACTCGGCCCGTCCTTCTTAGTGGAGGAGATACAACCGCGTTAGACGACGAAGGAACATCTTCTTGCGTCTCTATCTCGGTTTGTGGCTCTTGAACTTCATCAAGTTCAAAATTTCTCCCACTCTGTCTTTTAGAAATAAATTCTCTTTCTAAGAAGACAGCCTCGCAAGACACAAACACTTTATGATCTTGAGGTTTGTAGAAGTAATACCCTCGATAGGTCGAGGGATAACCTACAAAGATGCATTTTTCGGATCTTGGGGCTAGCTTGTTGTCGTTCTTAGTTTTGACGTAAGCATCACATCCCCAAATCTTCATATAGGATATATTTGGGATCTTACCCGTCCACATCTCACATGGAGTCTTTTCGGTGGACTTTGTGGGACTATTATTCAAAGATCGAATTGCGGTTTGTATCGCAAATCCCCAAAACGAGTTCGGTAACTCGGTTTGACTCATCATGGATCGAACCATATCTAGTAAGGTTCGATTTCTCCTTTCGGCAACACCATTAAGTTGAGGTGTTCCGGGTGGAGAAAGTTGTGATATAATACCACGACTTTTCAAGTGTGAGTCAAATTCAAGGCTAAGGTATTCTCCACCACGATCGGATCGTAGTGCCTTAATCCTTTTATTCAATTGGTTCTCCACTTCATTTTGAAATTCCTTGAATTTTTCAAACGCTTCACTCTTATGTTTAATTAAATAGATATACCCATATCTACTTAAATCATCGGTGAAGGTTATGAAGTAGTCATAATTACCACGAGCGGTGATAGACAATGGTCCACACACATCGGTGTGTATGAGTCCCAATAGCTCACTAGCTCGTGTCCCTTTACCACTAAAAGGATTACGAGTCATTTTGCCAATTAGGCAATATTCGCATGTGCCATATGATTGATAATCAAATGGTGTAATCACATTAGTCGAAATTAATCTTTTGATGCGATTCTCGTTTATGTGACCTAATCGACAATGCCAAATGAACGCTTCACTTGGGTCACTTGTTTTGAGTTTCTTTGATTGAATGTTATAGATATCATTTGTCGGATTTGAGGTCTCTAAAATGTAAATGCCATTGATGGAAGTAGCTTGGCCAATAACCAAATCATTCCTAGAAATAGAGCAACGATTGTTCTTAATGACAAAACAAAAACCGTCCACGTCTAGCATGGCGATTGAAATAATGTTTTTAGAGAGTGTAGGTACATAAAAACAATTATGCAAATACAACTCAAATCCATTTGGCAAAGCTAAAACATAAGTTCCCTTGGATTCGGCCGCTACCCGAGCTCCATTTCCAAGGCGTAGATCCACATCTCCTTTGCTAAGCCTCTCCACATCTCTTAAACCCGTAAATGATTACAAAGGTGAGAACCACAACCGGTATCTAGTACCCATGTCGTAGTGGAAGTATAATTTATATCAATAACATAAATTTCTTTAGGAATTGTACCTTTTGGAGCAATGAGTCCTTCCCTTATATTTCGCAAATACATAGGGCAATTCCTAAGCCAATGTCCCATGCCATAGCAATAATGGCACTCATCATTAACTTGCTTGAAGTTTTTGACTTTCTTTCCTTTCTTCTTGAACCTCTTACCCTTTGATGCAAGAACTTGATTGCTAGAGCTCCCACTAGCTTTGGCATCTTTATCTTCCAGAGACAAAGACCCTATAGATCGTATGAGGTAGTCTTCCTGAGACGGACTCACACGAGGTCTAGTAGTAGTGGGTGGTTTAGAAGTGGTGATGAAATTAAGGTTTCCATCCGAACCTATCCCGAAATGAAGTTCTCTAGTTGTATCGAAATTATTGTTGAAGCATACGTCGTCAAGAACATGGTGATATGACTCAATGGTTATCGGTGCGGTAGCATTTGATGGATTCATTGTAATGCACTACAAATATGGAGGAAAGGAAATATTAACATTTGTCTTTTTAAATCATACTTGCAAATTTAACAAGATATGAACATTTATATAGTGACCTCTACCCAACTATAATAAATGATTCCAAGACCCAAATTCATATCGACTTAGGCACGGTGGGGCCGATACATCCTTTATCAATATAACTCGGTGGATTAACGTTTAATCGATTCTACTTTTAGAACTCTTGGTCGATAATATTACATTAACAATTATCTATAGCCCAAAACACATCGACAAGGGCACGGTGGGGCCGATACATCCCTTATCAAATACTTTTGTTGAGTTCAATCCAAATTTCGAATAAATGTGTCCATGATCCAAACCCACATTAACTTGGGCACGGTGGGGCCGATACATCCCTCATCAACATGAATTCGGTGGATTAACATTCATCACCCACTTCCCCTACGTAACAAGGTTTGTACCCCGGTGTGGCAGAGTGCACTCCCTCACGAAATAGGTTTTCATGGTTTCTACTATTTGGTAAGGCTATGTCTCAATTGATAGTTTTAGCGAGAGGTCATGTCAATTTATTATCTATCACGTTTTAAGTGAACTAAAGCGGTGAACTACGATAATTCTAATTGACACGGTCGAAAAACTTGATAAAAGACAATGCATGTTTAGTTATGGCGATTTAGCGATGCATGTGACATAAAATAAAATGCAAGCATAAAGGAAAAATAAATCCTAGTATGGCCTTTCCTAAAATAGAAAAACTATTAATCTATTACATATTCGGAAACCAACTCCATTGGTCCCTTGAACTTCGGTTGTGGCACGCATCTCGAGGTAACACCGTCTTTATGTATCGCCATTCTTGAAGAAATCCGTCTTTAGGAACTCCGGAATGAATAAAATTACATAATAAATTACATAATTTCCTATTATACATTTGTAACTAAAATAAAATAAATCTATTAAATTACAAAACGGTGATACGAGATCACAATAAAAATTACAACCGAATCGATATTCCCATACATTTCGGGAAATACCAATTAAAATCTAAGGCCATACTAAGTAAAATTACATAATTCAAAATTACATAAATTAAAATTATGACAATCATAAAGAAAAATGCAGCATTATAATATGTATGAACATGCTCAATTTTATGCTAAATCGCCTTTTAATTAGCCAATATCGTATATTACTCGGTTTTTACGGATTTGCGTGATTTCAACATTTTATAATCACAAAAATACATAAACTCATATTTATGCATAAGTTAATTACCCTAACCTCTTAGGACTCAAAATATAGTCTTCACTAATAATTTGACCATAATTAACTTTTATTTACAAAATTGTTCATAAATGGACCAAAATTACAAAAATAAGCTATTAAACTTCAAATAAATCACAAAATTTCAAATAAATTTGAAATTTGAAATTTAAATTCATGAACATTCTGGAAAAATCCATGACACTCATAATGTTCAAAATCTTAGGTTGAAAATTTCGAAAAATTTCCGGAAAAACAATGTTGCGGTTTATCGATATTGAATAAAATAATCAAAAAAACATGGAAAAATTATTTTCATTAAATTTTTAATTTTAGATCTGAAAAATACAATAAAATGCAACATTAGACGTTTTTCCTAAGTCATAGATTATGTTTTATTAATTTTACACTAATAATGTCACTATTTATGCTAATTTTTCTTCAAAAATTCATAAATCATGCTAAAAGACTTCTTTATAGCCAATTATTTTACACACATTTTGTAAAATTGCATGTGACAACATATTAATTTTCTATGACCAGATTCGAAATTTAACTCATATTAACCTATTTTTCTCTTAAATCCGAATTTAATAATGAAAAATTCATTTTTCGAGCATAACAAGTCCAAAAAATTATGAGAATTTACAGGTTATCTCAAAATAATATATGTAACAACATATCCAAAAACCAAGTGAAAATTCGAAGTATAGCTAATTTTCGTCCAAAAATGACATTTTTACTCATAAAATCACATTTAAATGTCATTATAATGAAATATGAACAATAAAAATCCGAAAAATTAACCAAAATATCCTAAAACACTTTAGGACCAGAAATATTAACATGCATGTAATAATTTCGTGATATATCATAATAACACAAATTTTATAAGTTTTATTTGTTATTCATATAACTCGGAAAAACTTTTAACCAATTTGCATGCAAACAACCGTGGCTCATGATACCGATTGAAAGAAATGTAGATTCATATACACTTTAACATACTCATATATGTCTAAAATAATTTGTCATAAAATTAAACGGATTTTATGCATGCAAACAATAATATACAAGAAGAGAAATAATGTCCTTACATTCAATATTTCGGCTATATTGGGCACAAGAGAGATCACCTTTCTCTTCTTGTTCTTGAGCTATTCCAATGGATGAACAAGATCTAAGAATAAGATCTCTCCCCAAGCTTTATACCCAAGGCTTAACACTTAATCTAATTAATATTATGAATACTAGTATAATATTAATCTAGTAGAAAAATGACCCAAAATTATTATATACACTTAATAATTTCGGCTATATGGGAGAGAAGAAGAAGAGAGAGTTTTGTCTCTCTAGAAATCTTATATTTTGATGAGTAAAAAGAATGAATGAACATCCACTACCTCTTAGTGAATATTAGGCAAAAATAAGAAAAATCTCAAGTGTTTTTTTTCTTCCCAAAAACCGGTGGGAGTGGAGGAAAGGAAAGAGCCAATGCATGAAATTTTTGCTCTTAACAATGTTCATAGGCTTGCATGGCTAGATTACTTTATCATCATTATGCTTTCTTATTTAAAATATAAACACAATTTAAGCCTAATCCCCTCCATTATTTCGGCATTTACATAATATGGAGTCCATATTATTTTTGTCAATTGTCTACATGTTACATGTCACATGTCACATATATTTGTTATGTAATTTTTAATATATTAAAAATTCAACGTATTATCAAAAATACGTCATATACAAAAATTGACTTAGTAATTTCATAATTACTTGTGCCAAAATATTTTTACCATTTATAAATCACAACAGATTGTATTTATAATAATTCATTCAAATCCAATCGTTTCTTTAAACAATAATTTCATCCGAGTAATGATACAATTCGATTACTCAGACCGTATCTCATTTAATCATATTTCAATTTGATACGTAAATTTTACTACCAAAATTGTCCGACAATTTTTCAAGAAATTTAATTAACTCGTAACATTATACGATTAATTAAATAATCAATTAAGTGTATTGCCCTTTAGGTATGACCTAGGGGTCAATGCGATCACCACCGTCACACGACAAGTAATGTCAAACTCTAGTCAGCCAATCATTACCGATATATGTTGACCAGTTGACAGTAACAATATTACTTCCCAATTGTATTCTTAAAAATGAGATTCAATAACGATATTTAAATCATGTGGTCGCACTATTGATGAGGACACATTTCCCAACAGGTGTCACACTGGTACCAGGACACGCCCAGTTACACTGACAACCACACTAGTACCGGGACACGCCTAGACGTATACCGGGTCCTGAAGCCAACCGGATCCTCTGCCAGACATTGTGTCTTAAACCACAAGCGTCCCTTCAAACTCACGCAATTAATGTGCACATCCCTCTTGGAGTGGGAAGCTCCAAGAGATGACTCAAGCGTAAGACGGTCTCCCAACCGTCTTACGTCTCCTCAACAACAAGAATCACCACCAACAATTATCAACCATCACAAATATTGTTAAATGCATCATGATATGCCAATATGCTCGTTTCATAATGATTATGCATAATTCTTACCAATTAATTACTGTTTTCTTAAACATCATGAATACCAATTAACCACATGACACAATACAATCCGAACAACATAAAAGACTTACCAAAATCCTCAACTCCATATGGTACAAATCCAACTCTTAATATGCAAATGATGGAAAAGACATGAAATATGCACACACATTATCGAAACCGAGTAGGATTAACCTACCTTTGAGCATACTCCAGAAGCTAATCCGAGACAACAATAGCCCATCTCATAAAATTGTCTCATCCTACAATAATCACATAACAACTATCATAATACATCCTAATCTATTATAAAATATAAAACCCCTTATTGTTAGCCTCTAATTACCCATAAACACATATTAATTGCTAATTAATCAACCCAATTAAAAACCCCCAAAAGTTAGGGTTCATAAGACTAGAAAAGGGTAGATCTTACAAATCAAGAGGAATGAAGGAGGAAGGTGAGAAATCCACTAAACCAAGCTTGAATCCCCTAATATGGTGTTTGTGAGGGTTTGTGAGAGAAAGGAGAGAGTTTGGAGAGATAAGGAGGAAGGTGGAAATGATTTTAAGGTTAGGGGAGAAAGGAATAAATCCCGTGTTCTGAAAACAGCGGCACTCGATCGAGTGGCGAGTCCACTCGTCGAGTGAACCTCACTCGGTCGAGTGCGATACAGTTCTTAACAATGACCAGTTTTCGTAAAACAGTCATGTCTTACTCGTTCTTGGTCATTTTGGGCATGTGACCTACCGTTAGAACCGTAAAAGAATAAGCTATCACCTCCAATTGGAATCGCATCAATAGGATGTCTAGATCTTATGTTATGGTAGTTTTAAGACGACCCTTCTATAGGCTGACATTATAACAACTCCACTAAGTCTAGTATTGGTTATACTCGGTCCACTCGGTGTACTCTGTCGAGTGAATGCCTTAGAAACTACGAGGTATTACATCTACTAAATGCCTTTCCTTAGCTGGCAGATCTACTTTAGTCCAATCTACGCTGTCGACTATCGCCGATCATAGTATGAAATCGGCTAAAATTCCAAGATCGATATGTGGCTCCATTGATATAAAATCCTGACGTTTTTTTATGGGGAGGAGATAAGGTGAAAAAGTCGGCACATCTCATATCTTGGGAACATATCCAAAAGCCAAAATCGCTTGGAGGACTCGGTATCTTATCTGTGAGACAAGCTAATGCGGCTTTCCTTACCAAAAACTAGGGTGGAGAGTATTATTCGAGCCCACTAGCCTTTAGTCGCAGGTATTACGAGCTAAATACTGCAATAATCGGTGCGATATTGAAATTTTTCAAGCTAAGAGTAATATGTATAATGTATGGATTGAAATATTGTTACAAGCTAAGACTATAGTATGAGGTACGACAACTGCGGTGGGTAATGGACGACGCACTTTATTTTGGGATCACGCATGGGTAGACGGAATTTGCTTGTCTGAGCATAACATTGCTCCAATACCGGATGACATTATGGGAGCAACGGTTAGCGAGATGTGGAGTGATAATTCCGGATGGAAATGGGATACATTTTCTGACTTGCTGCCGCGTGCTATTATTTTGCAGAAAGTAGTCTCCATTTCTCTTATTAATGATCCACCATGAAGATACATTTTATTGGGCTGGAACGTCAACGAGAATATTCACTATTAAATATGCACTGTGTAACACCCGCGAATTTCCCATTTTTAGCATTTATGATTTAATTAACCGTTCTCTTATTTTATTTATATTTTAAATTATTTAACTTAATTAATTTTATTTTAAACAAGATTTTTATAAAAACTATATTTTTATAAGCCTGTTTATATAAAAATATATTTTGTTAGTCGAGCAGGATAGTAATGATAATATTAATAATAGAAAACTTTCGTCTTAAATTATAATAGGTTTGAGACGTAATCCCGTCTAGTATAAGACCGTCACATTTTCATTTTGAAGCTAATTTATTCGAACTAATCTGATTCCTACTACACACACTCACACTCACCTTATCTCTAACTTAAATTATTATTATTATTATTATTATTATTATTATTATTATTATTATTATTATTATTATTATTATTATTATTATTATTATTATTATTATTATTATTATTATTATTATTATTATTATTATTGTTATTGTTATTATTGTTATTGTTATTGTTATTATTGTTATTGTTATTGTTATTGTTATTATTATTATTATTATTATTATTATTATTATTATTATTATTATTATTATTATTATTATTATTATTATTATTATTATTATTATTATTATTATTATTATTATTATTATTATTATTATTATTATTATTATTATTATTATTATTATTATCATTATTATTATTATTATTATTGTACCCACGACCCTACCCCCCTTCTTTTCCCCTTCCTTTGCGTGATTCACCAGCAACAACAATCAGCATCCACCAAAAACATCAACACCTCCATTAAACCCGACATTCAAACTCAGATCCCGACTTCATTTCTCAACCATTTTCACTAATTTTTACACCAATAGCTTCCTCTCCTCGTCCTCCTTCTTTATATGTAAGAAAGAGCCAAGCTTTCGTTCTATTTCAATTCGGCCGTCTTACAAAGGATTTGGATTTTGGGTTAATTTCTTCTGTTTTTGGGTTTAAGATCATCCTTGGGCGATTCCTTGGACTTTCAGAGATAAAAAAAACAGGTAACGGTGATAGGTTACTCGACAAATGTCCAAATTACCGTCTTTTGTGTCGTTTCGTATGCTCGTGTTTGATAATTTTTTATCCTTTATGTTTTTGTCCATTGTGTGATAATTGCCGTCTCGAAATAATGTTTGAATTAAGCTGTTTCGTTTATGCGCCCTTCATTTAGACTGGTTTGGTACGAGTCGCGTAGTCTTCGGGACCGATTTAAAGTGTAAACTGGGACTGTTTGGTGGTCAATATGTAACGGCTTGCTTCTCTGTTTCGGGAATGGTTTCATGGAGGATTTGAGTGCTGATATTGGGCTGGTTTAAGACGGAAATGGGACTACTTTGGGGACGGTTGTATACAACATTTTGGGACTGTTTTGAGTCACTGTGTGCAGGTTACTCATGGACTGTATAATGCTATTGTGGGACTGTTTTTGAGTCTTTTTCTGGACGATTTCTCGTTGTTTCGAGGTAGTCTTTGCAGGTACTTCAAAACAGTTTTGGGGAAGGGTTGTATGCCTTTCTAGGATTGTCTTAGGACTGTTTTACATAGCTTAGTTTGGTCGCTTTCAGGTTAAATTGGGACTATTTTGGGATTGTTTTGGAGTCATGTTGCAGGCTGGTTGGTCAGAGGCGACTTGTTTTGCAGGGGCTCGTCACGGCTGGATGTTTGGGGGCCTGTGTTGGCTCGGTTTTTAGAGCCGGGTTGCAGGCTGTTTGACAGCCGTGGAGGGTTGCGGTGAGGGTTGTCGGGTAACTGGTAAATGGTGATTGTTGCTTACATAGTAATCTCAGCGAGCCTGCGAGTCTTTACTTGCTGTTTCATGCCCTTGTGCAAAGTGGTAAATTTTGTCGTAGTGGTCAAGCTGTGTGTTTGTCTCGCCCGAGCATGGGTTTTAGGTTGTGACGGTGACTGGACAGTGGCGGGTTGGCAGGGGTCACAACCTGGTTTTACACGGGTTGTCTCGGTTGGTTTAGGCAAGTTATGGGATGTTCCGTGACCTTCCTTCGCTCCTTTGTTCTAGGCACCTTAATGTCCATAATAAGCTATTACCATGCCTTGTGTCTCTTGGGTTACCCATTTATCGTTGTATACACTCATGTATGGTTTGCATTTGGGTTATTTACATTTTATCTCATGTTTTTCATAATGCAATTTGTTCATTTCCATTTGTTTACATTGTGTTCACATGACGTGCTTCCATTTCAATATGAGTCCAATGTAATTATTCATGCCTTCTGAGTGGTAAATGGTTTATCTTACATTTGAGTCATTTATAACTGAATGCTTGTTTCGCTCATTATAAATGTCCGTTACTATTTATTTATATTTTTAATCAAGTGGTAAATATTGAAGAAATGGGTTATTTATTCATGTTAAGAATAAGATTTGGCATGAGATGTCTTATTTGGATTATCTTTGGCTCATTACATTGTTAGTCTTTTTCCAAGTTGATTCGTATCGCTTGGTTGAGTCGTATTCTTGTAGAAATGCCATATTACCATCGCACGTGCTTGACATACTTTTTGCCCTGCTTGTGTTGTTCTGGCAAGCACGGGTTTGACCTACTTGTGATGTTCTGGCAAGTACGGTTTTGGCCTACTTGTCTTTGTTCGCGTGTACGGCTTTTGGCCACTTGTCTTTGTTTCGGCAAGTGAGTCTTATCTTAGTCTTTCCGCCACTTTCGTCTTTTTCAGCGATTGGGGTACTCGGTCTCCTTAGTAGTCGAGTCTTGGGTGCGTCTTTGTCTTTGGCGCACGTCGAATCGGGATGTACACCCGAGAATCTGCAGATTTAGACTAGGACCGTATTATTATCGTAGTCCTACCCGGGGAAATTATAGTCTAAGAGTGATAAATGTCTTGCATTATTTGGATGGTTACTTTGGTCATATCTCCTTGAAATACGTGCTCGTGGCTAAGTGGCTGTGTCTGCTTTCTTGTCCTTCATATTATTTAATTATCTCACATGAATAGTTTAACCGTTATCATGTTAATGTTGATCTATCTTGTTCCATCTCATTTAATCACCATGTTTAAACATAAACTTGATATCCATATTTTTGTAAGAGTCTTACATGACTTACCTGTTTTAGTTCTTTGTTATGTTCGTTCGACATTTTGTGGCTGGGAGAACCTTGAGTTACTCCCCACTGACTGTGGCGTTCATGTTTACATGAATGACAGGTATTAGTGATGCATTCATGGGGTGAAGACATGTGTGAGCTAGCGAGCACTTCGGCCTAGTAGTTGGTTTATTAGGATTGTTTAGACCTACCTTTTTTTGTATTGTCATTCGAGGGATATATTTTCCCTCACCTCGACTATCACGTTGTATAATTTAAAATCTTTATTTCCGCACTCTTTATTTATGTTTTAGATTTTGGTGAACCCGCGCTTTAAATTTTAAAAGTTTCAAAAATTCCCTAAAATTCCGCATTTTATTAGTTATATTTTCCGCGTTATCGCGGGGTATCACAGTTGGTATCAGAGCCTATGTTGCTCCCGACGCACACACGTGTACCCCAAATTTAAATTAAACTTGACCTTAAATAATAAATGAGAGATGGGTAGACTTAAGGATCTAAGGTGGTAGTCTGTATTGTGTTTGCTCTTTGTTAGGTTCTAACTTGTTTGTTGATTGTCAATCATGTTTGTACCCTTGGATCGATGACCGTGAGCTTACCCGCGGTGCGATCAAGACTTGGTGCCTATTGTCGAAGATTGAAGATTTGTCCAAGTTTTGAAGAATGTTTTTTTTCCTCCTCGAAGATGTTCCTTATTCTTTGTGTATCTTGCCTTATTCTTTACCTCTTGGTGCCTATCATTCTTCTAAACTCTCTTTTCTTCTTCCTTGGAAGTTACTCTTGTACCCTCTCAACTTGTCCATTGTTCCTTGCTTATCCTCCCTTAACGACTTTTAGATAGTTCTCTTTCTTTTGGGAGATATTACTTTTGGTTGGATAATTTGACTTTGTGGAGTTTGTTTGTGGTTGACCCATAACCCTTGGTTTTGAGAGGCTGTGATGTTAGAAGACTAGGTAGTGTGATGTGACACGCTTAGTGATTCTTATACCTACTTCCTTGATAAAGTGAGTATGGTTGATTGGTGGATTCTATGTGTTATGTGCGAGTTGCCTATGATACTTAGGTTATAGAACTTGGCCTTGTTGTTATTACTTCAAAATTTGAGTTGAGCTCGAGGTTAGCATAGTCGGTATACTTTTGTGAGTGTTTTGATGATTACATAAGAACCATGTTAGGGGAGAGTTGTTGCAAGTTTTGGAATCTCATTTGGGTATTCACTTTGCGTTGATGAGAATTAGTAGCCAGAGTTCTTAAGATGTAATTATAAGTTGCAATCGATAGATGTTGAGCTCAGATGAGTTAGATGTTAGATGTTTTGGGTGGTTGTCTTGTGATTTGGAGAATGTCACCATCTATGCTATAAGTTTCGAGAGTATAAAAAGATCTCTTTGGGATAATAGAATGTGCAAAAGAGCTTTTGAATTTGGATTTTTAATTGAGGGTTGTACCATTTTGAGAAACTCATAGTTGACACTAATTGGATATGAGTATAGCTTTGTTAGAAGCTTTGACCTCGTGGATCACGACTGTTGATCATAATGATCACATGTTTTGTGTTGGAATATGTGTCCTCCGACAATAATGTTTTGTGTTGGAATATGTGTCCTGTGTTGTGTTGGAATAGTAACATAAGTGTTTTGTGTTGGAATATGTGTCCTCAGACAATAATTCGATCACGACTGTTGATCATAATGATCACATGTTTAAATCTCATTATAAAGAGTACAATTGGGAAGTAATTTTGTTACTGTCAACTGGTCAACATATATCGGTAATGATTGGCTGACTAGAGTTTGACATTATTGTCGTGCGACGGTGGTGATCGATTGACCCCTAGGTCATACCTATAGGGCAACACTCTTAATTGATTATTTAATTAATCGTATAATGTTACGAGTTAATTAAATTACTTGAAAATTGACGGACGATTTTGGAAGTAAAATTTACGTATCAAATTGAAATGTGATTAAATGAGATACGGTCTGAGTAATCAAATTGTATAATTACTCGGATGAAATTAATGTTTAAAGAAACAATCGAAATTGAATGAATTATTATAAATACAATCTGTTGTGATTTATAAATGGTAAAATATTTTGGCACAAGTAATTATGAAATTACTAAGTCGATTTTTGTATGTGACGTATTTTTATTAATACGTTGATTTTTAATATGTTAAAAATACATAACAAATTTATGTTACATATGACATGTGACATATTGATAATTGACAAAAATAATATGGAATCCATATTACACAATGTGCCGAAAAATTGGAGGAGTATTAAGCTAATATTGTGTTTGTTTAATTAGTGGAGAACACAATCATTAACCCTAATTATCTAGCCATGCAACCCTATGGTTCATTGTAAAGACAAACAAGGGCATACATTGGCTCCTCTCACCTCCTCTTGCCCGGTTTTTCACAAGGGAAAAGCAAAGGGTTTTTGCTCTATATTTTTCCTATACACTACATGCATGAGTGCATTATTCATTCACTAATTCTAACTCATCTAAAATAAGAATTTTAGAAAGATAAAAACTTCCTCTCCTCTCCTCTCTCAACCGGTTTTTGGAGATCAAAATACCAAATTATTTTGGTTCAATTTTTCTCAAAAATTAATGTTATACTAGTACTTATAATATTAATTTGAATTAAGAGAAAACCTTGGGTATTAAGCTTAGGAAGAGATCCTATACTTGGATCTTGGTTCATCCATAAGGGAAAGCTCAAGAACAAGAGAGAAAGGTGATCTCTCTTGTGCCCATTAAACCGAAAACACCAATGTAAGAACATGATTTCTCCTCTATTTTATCATATTGTTTGCATGCATAAAATCCGTATTTAATTTTATGACAAATTAATTTAAACATATATGAGTATGTTAGTATATATAGATCTACATTTCCTTCAATCGGTATCAGAGCCACGGTTGTTTGCATGCAAATCGGTTAAAAGTTTTTCCGAGTTATAAGAATAACAAATAAAACTTGTAAAATTTGTGTTATTATGATATATCACGAAATTAATTCATGCATGTTAATATTTCTGGTCCTAAAATGTTTTAGGATATTTTGGTTAATTTTACGGATTTTTATTGTTCATATTTTACAATAATGGCATTTAAATATGATTTTATGAGTAAAAATGTCATTTTTGGTCTAAAATTAGCTATACTTCGAATTTTCAGTTGATTTTTGGATATGTTGTCACATATATTATTTTGAGATAACCTGTAAAGTTTCATAATTTTTGGACTTGTTATGCTCGAAAAATGAATTTTTCATTATTAAATTCGGATTTAGGTGAAAAATAGGTTAATATGAGTTAAATTTCGAATCTGGTCATAGAAAATTAATATGTTGTCACATGAAATTTTACAAGATGTGTGTAAAATAATTGGCTATAAATAAGTCTTTTTGCATGATTTATGGATTTTTGAAGAAAAATAGCATAAATAGTGACATTATTAGTGGAAAATTAATAAAACATAATCTATGACTTAGGAAAAACGTCTAATGTTGCATTTTATTATCTTTTTCAGATATAAAATTTAAAAGTTAGTGAAAATAATTTTTCCATGTTATTATGATTATTTTATTAAAAATCGATAAACCGCAACATTGTTTTTCCGGAAAAATTTCGAAATTTTTAACCTAAGATTTTGAACAGTATGAGTGTCATGGTATTTTTCCAGAATGTTCATGAGTTTAAATTTCAAATTTTGAATTTATTTGAAATTTTGTGATTTATTTGAAGTTTAATAGCTTATTTTTGTAATTTTTGGCCCATTTATGAACAATTTTATAAAAATGGGTTAATTATGGTCAAATTATTAGTGAAGACTAAATTTTGAGTCCTAAGAGGTTAGGGTAATTAATTTATGCATAAATATGAGTTTATGTATTTTTGTGATTATAAAATGTTGAAATCACGCAAATCCGTAAAAACCGAGTAATATACGATATTGGCTAATTAAAGGCGATTTAGCATAAAATTGAGCATGTTCATACATATTATAATGCTGCATTTTTCTTTATGATTGTCATAATTTTTATTTTTGTAATTTTGAATTATGTAATTTTACTTAGTATGGCCTTAGATTTTAATTGGTATTTCCCGAAATGTATGGGAATATCGATTCGGTTGTAATTTTATTGTGATCTCGTATCACCGTTTTGTAATTTAATAGATTTATTTTATTTTAGTTACAAATGTATAATAGGAAATTATGTAATTTATTATGTAATTTTATTCATTCCGGAGTTCCAAAAGACGGATTTCTTCAAGAATGGCGATACATAAAGACAGTGTTACTTCGAGATGCGTGCCACAACCGAAGTTCAAGGGACCAATGGAGTTGGTTTCCGAATATGTAATAGTTAAATAGTTTTTCTATTTTAGGAAAGGCCATACTAGGATTTATTTATCTTTATGCTTACATTTTATTTTATGTCACATGCATCGCTAAATCGCCATAACTAAAACATGCATCCTTATTTTATCGAGTTTATCGACCGTGTCAATTAAAATTATCGTAGTTCACCGCTTTAGTTCACTTAAAACGTGATAGATAATAAATTGACATGACATCTCGCTAAAACAATTAATTGAGACATAGCCTTACCAAATAGTAGAAACCATGAAAACCTATTTCGCGAGGGAGTGCGCTCGGCCCCACCGGGGTACAAACCTTGTTACGTAGGGGAAGTGGGTGATGAATGTTAATCCACCGAATTCATGTTGATAAGGGATGTATCGGCTACACCGTGCCCAAGTTAATGTGGGTTTGGATCATGGACACATTTATTCGAAATTTGGATTGAACTCAACAAAAGTTTTTGATAAGGGATGTATCGGCCCCACCGTGCCTTTGTCGGATGTGTTTTGGGCTAAAGATAATTGTTAATGTAATATTATCGACCAAGAGTTCTAAAAGTAGAATCGATTAAACGTTAATCCACCAAGTTGTATTGATAAAGGATGAATCGGCCCCACCGTGCCTAAGTCGATATGAATTTGGGTCTTGGAATCATTTATCTAGTTGGGTAGAGGTTACTAGAAAAATGCATAAAACTTGTTTAAATCATACATTTTTACGAGTATTATTAAAACGACAATTGTTTTACTCCTTATATTTTGTTTTGTAGACCACTTCTTTTTATAACAAATGGCAACACCAACACCAACTCCTAATGCTACACCTCTCGATAGTTCGTCTTGGCTCCGATCCTTTATGGATCGATGTAAACTTGAAAAGAATGGGTCAAATTTCTCCGAATGGGATGCCCAACTCAAATTAGCCGCCGAAGGTGACGACAAGCTTCGTTACCTTACCGAGGCCTCTCCACCCGAACCCTCTACTAGCTCCACCGCGGCCACTAGGGAAGCATATGAGGCTTACCAAAAGGAGTCCGCCGCAATGAAAAATGTCTTAATATTTGCGATGGAGGCGGACCTCCAAAGGAGAGCCTTTAAAATGGGCAATGCTAATGAGATTTACTCCAAACTTGTGACCATGTTTTCACAAACTCCGCGGATCGTCCAATATGAGGCGGCCGCGGCATTCTTTGATCTCGACTTCAAAGAGGGCCAAAAGGTTAGCCCTCATGTGCTCAAACTCATGGAGCTTGTCGAGACCTTGAAAATTCAAAAGGTTGAAATCCCCAAAGAACTCATCGTAGATAGGATTCTACACTCCTTGTCCAAAGTCAAGGCATATGTGCAATTCCGGGTGAATTTCAACATGCAAGACAAGGATGTGTCTCTTGAGGAGTTGCACAAGTTACTTGTGCAAGCCGAGAGGGACATGGGGTTAAATGTGAACCCTCCCAAGGATGTGCTTAACATAAGCACTAAGAGTAAGGGGAAGTTCAAGAAGAATGGGAGAAAGGGCAAGAAGCTAGCTCCCACATTCACCAAAGCTAAGCCTAATGAAGCTAGCACTTCAAAAGTCAAGAAGGGTCCTCTTGATAAATGGCATTATTGTAATGGCATGGGACATTGGAAAAGAAATTGTTCCAAATACCTTGGTGATATCAAAGCTGGAAAGATCACTCCAGTAGGTAAATGACTATCCTTCTTTTATGTTTCTAATTCAACTATGGTATTATGATGCAAAGTTGTGATAATGTATCTCCCTTTTTATTGTAAATAGGGCCTCCACCAAGCAAAGACAAGGGAAAGGAAAAGCAAGCATAAGAAACCATGGAGAAGCTATGGATAGCTTTTATGGAGCTTTGCTTTTCATTGTCTTATTTTAAGTAATGTTTTGGATTTTAGAACTTTAAGTTTCCGTGTTCGACATGGAAAAGTATTTTGGATAATGGTTTGTATTTTGGATGATGGTGACTTGGTTTGCAACCCAAGTCACCCGTTTTATCATTTATCCTTTTATGTTCTAAAATTCATCTTTAAATGCTTGCACTTTGAAACATAAGATTATTCACTTAAAGTGATCTAATAGACAAATATAATGACGGGTTTCATTATATGTCCACATGCTTAAGGCTTGTGTATGATCATTTATAAAGCAATTATTGAGTCTATGAACTCTCTTAAAGGAATGTCAATCACCAAGTATACATATGAAATCAATAACCATTAGTCTATCTATGAGATAGTTCTCCTTATACTTTAACATCATTAATTTGTGTCTCATGTGCTATCTTTGAATGTTTAGTGTATTTATTCTAAAGATAGAGTGGGAGAAAAATGAGGACACAACACACAAGGCAAGATAAAATTGTGTACTTGTGTATATGAAGATCTACGCAAGAGAGAATGATTTGAATGAAGGTATATCTATTTACATAGTATGCCGAATAGATGAGATCTATGGTCTCAAGTTAGTTCTATATGACTAAAGAGACCAAGTGAAGTAATCATAAGAGTATATTCTCAAGATAACTACACGAGGAGACCAAAAGAATGTTTTGGAAGAAAAATGACTAATGTAAAGTCATAACAAGTTTTTGACTAATTTAATGAAACATTTGACCAATAGTTTCAACCTTGAGATTTACTTAAGAGCCTAAATGAATCATAGTAACATACTAGTTATGATCGAGTTGCAAAGATTGATATACCGATATCTTCAATGGCCAAAGTTTTAACCACGCAAATGTCGTTGCTTAACCTCACTATAAAATGGTTAAACCTCCTTCCAAAAGGGTATTTGCGAAGGACATATTCTAGATATTGTTTATATTTTTGAATAATGACATTACTACACATCATTATGACATGAGTGTGTTGGAGATTTAAAAATCTCTTTCCGTAAGGTTAAGATGAGACCACTTCAAAATAGGTATTTTGAAAGGATATGATGGGAACATATATGGTTTTATCCTAATAACTTGGCAATGAAATTTATATTTCAATTCTTGAATAAATTTCGATTGAGAAGTCAATTTCGAAATATGTAGAATTGAGTGGGAGTTAGGAAATTATCATGTGAAGACATGGAATTTAGTGGGAGCTATCATCCTTGAATGTATAAAACTCATTACTCATTAAAGAATGACGAGCTAATACCTTCTTTCATAAAGAAGCTTTTGAGTTTTCAATTCTGGATGAACATGGACTATGATGAATCCAATTACATCAAGGGATGTTGGATTAGTATTAAGAGATACACATCGTATCAACATTCACATAGGTTATTCATGTAGATGAAAATGGAATTGCCATTAGCAGTCATGGTCGTTCATTAAACCTATGAACGGTTGATCTCATGATTATTAGTAACTAATGTTTCTGCCATTAGAATAATCATGTACATGTCCAATTATGAATCATATGCATCAGAGCATGATGATCATTGGTAAGCCATAATAGAAACGTCATGAATTCTCAAGAAGAATCCGATGAGCGATTTCAGTGTTTGACGGAATGTTCCATTGTGTGTCAAGAGGTTGCACATATTATAGAAAATCCGAGCACATATGAGGATTTATGAGAATCCCAATTCTTTCAAGCCTAGAAAGAGAAATGAGAAGTTTTGGAAAGATGCTTGGTTGAATAAGAGGTTATTCAAAAATAATCTTTCCTAGTTAAGCTAGGACTTGTGAGAAGTGTTAAGCTAATAATCTTGTCAATTGTTACAAGATTCTACAAAACAAATACCTAGTGCATTGTGTGTGGATGGAATACTTGATCAGTACAAGTTATATCATTCATCACAAATTCGTTCGTTATGTGATAGTCGATAAGAAAGTTCTTTCAAGTTAAAGAACCGAAACCAAGGTCGGGAACCTTGATGTGTACTTGGTAAGATTCATGCTATGAGAGAGAACATGAATGTAAAGGAAATTGCAAGTGTAAGAGGTTTGAACACATGGACACATGGCATGTTAAAACTTCTATTGCAATCAATAAGTGTTTACACTTATGATATAGATCACAAGGTTGTAATATGATATTGACTACCCGAGTGTGATGTCGACATTTGTCGTTTGAGTTATTATTAACTCACCTTGTACATTGTTATATCCAAACGGGTTGTAGAGACAATTGAACCCCGCTAAAGTGAACATGGATTAACATTGTTTTTGCCCATAGTTACTTATATGAGGTGACGTCTCGAAGTGACTAGAGTGTGATGCGATTGATGGCAAGTTCAAGTGCCATAGAGTCATGTGAGATGACTAGTCGATCACATAGGCAGACTGTTAGGACCATTTTGTCGGGCCTAATGACCGCTTATAGAGTTCTGGCAAATTTATATAGCCTGGTCGTGGCGAGAGCTACTATAGTATTCGAATGAGTCGATTCTTTTGACTAAAGACTATTCGCCTAAGATGGCACAGTTTCAGATTAACTTTGATTTGTGTTACTACGATCTTCGTAAATGGGGTCAAATGGGCATATTTTGGGTTATGATGGCTGTGGCTAGTCGAAGGGAATGAGTGCGATAGGAATTGTCCATCCCTAGTCAGGGTTATAACAAATTCTCAGGGCCACTCGAGGAGTAATGAACTGGAAATGCGTGGCCACGCTCGGAAAGTATCTATGATAGATAAGTCCGGTCAAACAGTTATTCTCCAGATCGAGGAAACCACTCTCGATATGATCACTTGCAAGTACGACCTGAAAGACACCTTGCATTGAGTGAGAGATAGTAATAGGACAAGAGAATTGGTGACGCACACTTGTCGAGGACAAGTGGGAGATTGTTGGAATATGTGTCCTCCGACAATAATGCGATCACGACTGTTGATCATAATGATCACATGTTTAAATCTCATTATAAAGAGTACAATTGGGAAGTAATTTTGTTACTGTCAACTGGTCAACATATATCGGTAATGATTGGCTGACTAGAGTTTGACATTACTGTCGTGCGACGGTGGTGATCAGTTGACCCCCTAGGTCATACCTATAGGGCAACACTCTTAATTGATTATTTAATTAATCGTATAATGTTACGAGTTAATTAAATTACTTGAAAATTGACGGACGATTTTGGAAGTAAAATTTACGTATCAAATTGAAATGTGATTAAATGAGATACGGTCTGAGTAATCAAATTGTATAATTACTCGGATGAAATTAATGTTTAAAGAAACAATCGAAATTGAATGAATTATTATAAATACAATCTGTTGTGATTTATAAATGGTAAAATATTTTGGCACAAGTAATTATGAAATTACTAAGTCGATTTTTGTATGTGACGTATTTTTATTAATACGTTGATTTTTAATATGTTAAAAATACATAACAAATTTATGTTACATATGACATGTGACATATTGACAATTGACAAAAATAATATGGAATCCATATTACACAATGTGCCGAAAAATTGGAGGAGTATTAAGCTAATATTGTGTTTGTTTAATTAGTGGAGAACACAATCATTAACCCTAATTATCTAGCCATGCAACCCTATAGTTCATTGTAAAGACAAACAAGGGCATACATTGGCTCCTCTCACCTCCTCTTGCCCGGTTTTTCACAAGGGAAAAGCAAAGGGTTTTTGCTCTATATTTTTCCTATACACCACATGCATGAGTGCATTATTCATTCACTAATTCTAACTCATCTAAAATAAGAATTTTAGAAAGATAAAAACTTCCTCTCCTCTCCTCTCTCAACCGGTTTTGGGAGATCAAAATACCAAATTATTTTGGTTCAATTTTTCTCAAAAATTAATGTTATACTAGTACTTATAATATTAATTTGAATTAAGAGAAAGCCTTGGTTATTAAGCTTAGGGAGAGATCCTATACTTGGATCTTGGTTCATCCATAAGGGAAAGCTCAAGAACAAGAGAGAAAGGTGATCTCTCTTGTGCCCATTAAACCGAAATCACCAATGTAAGAACATGATTTCTCCTCTATTTTATCATATTGTTTGCATGCATAAAATCCGTATTTAATTTTATGACAAATTAATTTAAACATATATGAGTATGTTAGTGTATATAGATCTACATTTCCTTCATTTTGAGGAAATCTTTCGGAGTGATGTGGTTATGAATTTTGTTGTTAGAAAGTATTCGGAACCGCTTAGGTTGATGTTGTTTGAGATATGAGTTCCTGGCGTTTCCTTGTTGTCTAATTCATCTTCTTCTGTTACCATAAGCGTTACCGTTCATACCCCATCTCCTCGCTTCATCATGCTACTCCTTATAATTTGATGTTGGTAATCTATAAAACCCTATCGTTGACATCCTTCTGGATTTGACTACGAATCTTATCCCTATGAAATTCATCATAGCTCTTTTGATTAGTTAAGTTTGAACTCTCTTAGTGTACCTGGTATTTATGTTGTCTAAATTGCTTTTCATTTCATACAACTTCTAAACGTTTCAAGCTAACATTTTTGGTTCGTTGTTAAAAAATTTATATTACTCTTACAGAACTTTACCTATTTTAAAAGGTTTGAAACTAAGAATTTGATTTAGTTCCATATTCGTTCTTTGAGTATAGACTTCTTTATCATGATTTTAATTGCTAAACCGGTGATTTCTTTAAATTGTATCCAATTTCTGTTAACTTTGATCTATTTATGACTTCTTTGTCAAAGTTTGATATTATATTTTCAGGAATTTAACTTCCTTTTGAGTTTAAAGGTGAAACCTTCATTTCTATTTTTGGCTTTTGCAAAAGAAAATTTGAGTGGATTATCTTTTTCTTTTGATTTTGACGTTGATCGGATGTTAGAACTCGTTATTAGAGACGTTTAATAACTTGTTCTACGCTTGTCGGCGGGAGGTTTTTGTTTTAAATTTGTCTTTGATTTGGAAAGTTAGCGTTCTTCTGTGCACGACAAGAGCAATTTCGTTCCATTAATGAGACTTATACTTTTGAAAACTCTTCGTTAATGTTTTTGAAAGTATTTTGATTATTGATTTATACCAATGACTTACCTTTCGATCTGGTTCTGTCGGAAAATTTTATTTGGAACTTTTGAAAGAATTTTAATTCTTACGATTAGTAACCTTCTAAATGTTTTGGTTACTGATTCCAATTCCAGTTTCATTTTATATAGTCTTTCATTTCTGCTTTCAAGTTTCGAGGACGAAACTTTTTAAAAGGTGGGGTGATTGTACCACCCGCGAATTTCCCATTTTTAGCATTTATGATTTAATTAACCGTTCTCTTATTTTATTTATATTTCAAATTATTTAACTTAATTAATTTTATTTTAAACAAGATTTTTATAAAAACTATATTTTTATAAGCCTGTTTATATAAAAATATATTTTGTTAGTCGAGCAGGATAGTAATGATAATATTAATAATAGAAAAGTTTCGTCTTAAATTATAATAGGTTTGAGACGTATTCCCGTCTAGTATAAGACCGTCACATTTTCATTTTGAAGCTAATTTATTCGAACTAATCCGATTCCTACTACACACACTCACACTCTCCTTATCTCTAACTTAAATTATTATTATTATTATTATTATTATTATTATTATTATTATTATTATTATTATTATTATTATTATTATTATTATTATTATTATTATTATTATTATTATTATTATTATTATTATTATTATTATTATTATTGTACCCCCGACCCTACCCCCCTTCTTTTCCCCTTCCTTTGCGTGATTCACCAGGAACAACAATCAACATCCACCAAAAACATCAACACCTCCATTAAACCCGACATTCAAACTCAGATCCCGACTTCATTTCTCAACCATTTTCACTAATTTTTACACCAATAGCTTCCTCTCCTCGTCCTCCTTCTTTATATGTAAGAAAGAGCCAAGCTTTCGTCCTATTTCAATTCGGCCGTCTTACAAAGGATTCGGATTTTGGGTTAATTTCTTCTGTTTTTGGGTTTAAGATCACCCTTGGGCGATTCCTTGGACTTTCAGAGATAAAAAAACAGGTAACGGTGATAGGTTACTCGACAAATGTCGAAATTACCGTCTTTTGTGTCGTTTCGTATGCTCGTGTTTGATAATTTTTTATCCTTTATGTTTTCGTCCATTGTGTGATAATTGCCATCTCGAAATAATGTTTGAATTAAGCTGTTTCGTTTATGCGCCCTTCATTTAGACTGGTTTGGTACGAGTCGCGTAGTCTTCGAGACCGATTTAAAGTGTAAACTGGGACTGTTTGGGGGTCAATATGTAACGGCTTGCTTCTCTGTTTCGGGAATGGTTTCATGGAGGATTTGAGTGCTGATATTGGGCTGGTTTAAGACGGAAATGGGACTACTTTGGGGACGGTTGTATACAACATTTTGGGACTGTTTTGAGTCACTGTGTGCAGGTTACTCATGGACTGTATAATGCTATTGTGGGACTGTTTTTGAGTCTTTTTCTGGACGATTTCTCGTTGTTTCGAGGTAGTCTTTGCAGGTACTTCAGAACAGTTTTGGGGACGGGTTGTATGCCTTTCTAGGATTGTCTTAGGACTGTTTTACATAGCTTAGTTTGGTCGCTTTCAGGTCAAATTGGGACTGTTTTGGGATTGTTTTATAGTCATATTGCAGGCTGGTTGGTCAGAGGCGACTTGTTTTGCAGGGGCTCGTCACGGCTGGATGTTTGGGGGCCTGTGTTGGCTAGGTTTTTAGAGCCGGGTTGCAGGCTGTTTGACAGCCGTGGAGGGTTGCGGTGAGGGTTGTCGGGTAACTGGTAAATGGTGATTGTTGCTTACATAGTAATCTTAGCGAGCCTGCGAGTCTTTACTTGTTGTTTCATGCCCTTGTGCAAAGTGGTAAATTTTGTCGTAGTGGTCAAGCTGTGTGTTTGTCTCGCCCGACCATGGGTTTTAGGTTGTGACGGTGACTGGACAGTGGCGGGTTGGCAGGGGTCACAACCTGGTTTTACACGGGTTGGTCTCGGTTGGTTTAGGCAAGTTATGGGATGTTCCGTGACCTTCCTTCGCTCCTTTGTTCTAGGCACCTTAATGTCCATAATAAGCTATTACCATGCCTTGTGTCTCTTGGGTTACCCATTTATCGTTGTATACACTCATGTATGGTTTGCATTTGAGTTATTTACATTTTATCTCATGTTTTTCATAATGCAATTTGTTCATTTCCATTTATTTACATTGTGTTCACATGACGTGCTTCCATTTCAATATGAGTCCAATGTAATTATTCATGCCTTCTGAGTGGTAAATGGTTTATCTTACATTTGAGTCATTTATAACTGAATGCCTATTTCGCTCATTATAAATGTCCGTTACTATTTATTTATGTTTTTAATCAAGTGGTAAATATTGAAGAAATGGGTTATTTATTCATGTTAAGAATAAGATTTGGCATGAGATGTCTTATTTGGATTATCTTTGGCTCATTACATTGTTAGTCTTTTTCCAAGTTGATTCGTATCGCTTGGTTGAGTCGTATTCTTGTAGAAATGCCATATTACCATCGCACGTGCTTGACATACTTTTTGTCCTGCTTGTGCTGTTCTGGCAAGCACGGGTTTGACCTACTTGTGATGTTCTGGCAAGTACGGTTTTGGCCTACTTGTCTTTGTTCGCGTGTACGGCTTTTGGCCACTTGTCTTTGTTCGGCAAGTGAGTCTTATCTTAGTCTTTCCGCCACTTTCGTCTTTTTCGGCGATTTGGGTACTCGGTCTCCTTAGTAGTCGAGTCTTGGGTGCGTGCTGTGCTGGCGCACGTCGAATCGGGATGTACACCCGAGAATCTGCAGATTTAGACTAGGACCGTATTATTATCGTAGTCCTACCCGGGGAAATTATAGTCTAAGAGTGATAAATGTTTTGCATTATTTGGATGGTTACTTTGGTCATATCTCCTTGAAATACGTGCTCGTAGCTAAGTGGTCGTGTCTGCTTTCTTGTCCTTTATATTATTTAATTGTCTCACATGAATAGTTTAACCGTTATCATGTTAATGTTGATCTATCTTGTTCCATCTCATTTAATCACCATGTTTAAACATAAACTTGATATCCATATTTTTGTAAGAGTCTTACATGACTTACCTGTTTTAGTTCTTTGTTATGTTCGTTTCGACATTTTGTGGTTGGGAGAACCTTGAGTTACTCCCCACTGACATTGGCGTTCATGTTTACATGAATGACAGGTATTAGTGATGCATTCATGGGGTGAAGACATGTGTGAGCTAGCGAGCACTTCGGCCTAGTAGTTGGTTTATTAGGATTGTTTAGACCTACCTTTTTTTGTATTGTCATTCGAGGGATATATTTTCCCTCACCTCGACTATCACGTTGTATAATTTAAAATCTTTATTTCCGCACACTTTATTTATGTTTTAGATTTTGGTGAACCCGCGCTTTAAATTTTAAAAGTTTCAAAAATTCCCTAAAATTCCGCATTTTATTAGTTATATTTTCCGCGTTATCGCGGGGTATCACACACTGGGTTTCTTGCAAGGGGATGATATTTCAAATGCTCTAGAACCTATAATATGGTGTATTATTTGGCGTTTATCGATCGAACAACGAATCTGCAAGTTTTATGGTTAGTGGCTCATGAAATAATAATGGTGAATGTAAATAGAGTTAAAAAAAATATGAGAGATAATCCTTTGTTTCCAAGATGTGAAATAGAAGAAGAAACTGAAGAGTTAAGAACGATTAACACCTAAGAGGGGGAGGGGTGAATTAGGTGTACCTTTTAAAAATTTTATCCTTAACTTGGTTAATTAATTTGGAGTTTTGGAGTCACAAGCCCACTTGTCTAAGCCTCTAGATTTGTGCAAACACCTTTTACTAAAATGGCAAAGAAGACTTGTCAAACTTCTAAAGTAAGAAAAGCTTTTTGCCATTTTGGTAAATTGTCACATGTTGAGTGTAGAAGCTTAAGTTTTCTGATTTCTTAAGCCCCAAGCCTACAAGTCTAACACTTACCATCACTCAAAGCTATCATTTTAATATTGGATTTAATTTTTCAAAGTGTACTTACCTAAGACTAAATCCACTATAAATAGAGTGTCTTAGTCACATTTATTTCTTAAGACTTCCAAAGCATTTATTGTAAAAACCTTGCAAATCATTTGTGCATTGAAAGCTTTATTCTTCAAGCATTTGCAAAACGTTTTTCTGATTTTAAGTCTTCAAAATTGTTTTCGAAAAAGCTGTAAAACCTCCAAGTATCAGTTCGCTGTACTGTGACATGATGAGTTTGTTCCATGATTCTCGTGTTAGATCTTCATTGTAATCTCCATGTTCATTTAAGTGAACTCTTGAGATTCAAGATTCTGTAACACCTTGAGATAGAACCCATAAACTCTTGAAGCGGAGTAGCTTTAAGTTTGAGTGCAACCGGAGTAGGTTGGCGAGTTATTTTCATTGTAAGGGGTTTAGTAAGTTTGAGTAAATTTCTAAACAAGCAATAAAATAACGGTTGGACGTAGGCCTCGGAGTAGAGGCTGAACCAATTTTTTAAAATGTCGTTTGTTTGTTCATTTACTTTTATGTTCTTCCACTTTGCTATTTCTCGCATGTACCTAATCAAGTTCTGTGTCACAGTCACCTATACCGTGACATAGAACTGCTGTACCTCTTGTAAACTTACATTCAATTAAGTTTCTCAAGTCTTGTACTTCAATATTCTTTACTTAAGTTAACTAATTAACCAAGTTAAGAATAAAATTTTTTAAAAGGTACACCTAATTCACCCCCTCCCCCTCTTAGGTGTTAAATCGTTCTTAACTCTTCAATTGGTATCAGAGCCTTGTGCTCTTGATATTGGTTAAATCTAAAGAGTTGATCCTATTGTTATGGACGATTCAAAACACACTAAGTATCCCATTTTCAAGGGAGAAAACTATGCCTGGTGGAAACATCGCATAGAGCACTATGTCAAAAGTGCGGACTATAAATGTTGGTTAATCATTCAAAAGGGTCCCCTCAAAATCGAAGTGACTAATGCTGATGGCACTAGCTCCTTGAAAAGTGAGGATAAGTATGTTGAGGCCGACTATAAGAAAATCGAGAAAAACTCTAAGGCCATGTCCATTCTTCAATATGGGATCGGTGACCAAGAGATTAATCGTATATCATGATGTGCTTCGGCCAAAGAGATTTGGGACACCCTAAACCTTGCCTATGAGGGAACGTCACAAGTAAAAAAATATCGTATTGATCTTCTCATGCAACAATATGAGATGTTCAATATGGAACGAGATGAGTCAATTAATAGTTTGTCTTCACGTTTTTCTAGTATTGTCAATGACCTTAAGAGTTTAGGTAGGAGTTTTCAATCCGAGGATTTAGTCCGTAAAATCCTTCGTAGCCTAACTGAAAAGTGGCAACCGAAGGTTTACTGGCTGAGGAAGCTAAGGACCTTTCATTGCTCACCCTTGATGAACTTATGAGCTCACTTATGGCTCATGAGTTAACTCTCATGAAGCGTTCTAGTGAAAGCTCTAAAGGGAAAGGACTCGCTCTTAATGCTCTCTCAAGTGATGAGGAGGATGAAGATGATGAGTTTGCAATGTTCACTAAAAACATTGTTGGCATGATCAATGGTCGAAACTCTCAAAGGTATAGCAACAACTCTAGTAAACGCCGTTTTCCTAAGAGAAGATCTAACTCCACTGTTGGTTGCTTTAAATGTGGTGACAAAGGTCACCAAATCAAAGAATGCCCAAAGTGGAACGATATCAAATCTAAGGAAAAACGTGACTTTGCAAAACGTGATTACAAAAACAAGGTAATGACTGCTATTTGGGGCATGTCTGATTCTGAAGAGGACGATGTCCTTGAGGACGAATTAGACGCCAAACTTAGCATCTCGTCTAGTTCCTCAAAAAATACTTCCAAATCATCAAAGAAAGAAGACATCAAGTGTCTTATGGCTCACTCCGTGGATTCAGACTCTGATTCAGACCATGAGGTAATTAAGCTCAAGAAAAAGGTTCGATCTTTCTCTAAAGACAAAGTTTGTCTCCTCCTAGATCAATTCATAGATAAATGTCGTGTCCAAACTAATAAGTTGGAAGCTATGCAAATCGAAATTGAGGACATAGCCGAGGAAAATGTAGTCCTAAAAGAAAGTCTAAATGAGAATGATCAACCTAGTTCCATGTTGGGTCTTGAAAAAGAAATCAAAAAGCTTCGAAAACAAAATTTGTTTTTAGCCAACAAAGTTGATGAAACCGATTGCAACAGATCCTGTCTTTGTTGCATCCAGTTCTAAAGGAAATGTGTCATCACTAACACAAGAACGTGACCAACTTTTGATTGACTTAGCTACTTGTCACAACGAAAAAGATGATCTTGTTAAGATTGCTGAAATGTTAAATGATGAGTCTAGTCATGTCAAAAGTGCCTTAGAACGAGCTCAAAAATTAAATGATGACCTTCTTGCTCAAATTGAGATGTTAAAAAGAGTTGAACAGACTCATGCCACGAGGTCTCTCTTGTGGCATCCGATTCAAGAAAAGAAATAGATACTCTCTCGAAATTAGTGTCTTCTTTAACTAAGGAACGTGAAACTCTTCTAGCTGACCTCAAATTGTGTCAAAGGGATAATAAACAATTGGAACAAATTGGAATGTTACTTAGTGATGAAGCAAGACTTGCAAAACAAGATTTCGACAATTTAGGTAAATTGAATCTTAATCATCTTGCTAAAATCGAAACATTAACTAAAGAGCTAGATGAGGCTAAGATGTTCTACTTAAAATGGGAAGGAAGTCAGAATGTTTTGGAGTTTCTCTTAAAACAATCACAAGAATATAAAAAATTTGCAAAGAATGCTGGACTTGGTTTCAAATGCAACAAAGAGCACACACACTGTTGCACTCGAAACCAGGATCCAAGTCAAACCGACTTAGAAGAAGAAAGTATCTTTGGTCTTCCCGAGTACATCATTTGTAACTATTGTGGCAAAACAGGTCATGAGTTTAATGGTTGTGACAAAAGAGTCCGTGACTTAGAAAGAAACACTAAGAATGCTAAACAAGTGTGGATAAAGAAAGATGAAGTCAAAAAGGTCGTTGTCAAGAACGAGCCCAAACTTGTTTGGGTTCCTAAACTAAATGTTTGATTTCTTATAGGCATTAGTGAGGGGCAGCAGCAATTGGTACTTAGACAGTGGATGCTCTCGTCACATGATGGGAGATGAAAACCAATTCCTCTCGCTAGAAGCCTACGATGGTGGCATGGTGACTTTTGGCGACAACAAAAAAGGTGAAATCATTGGTATTGGAAAAGTTGGTAAGTCAAAGTCATTATGCGTGGACAAAGTGTTGCTTGTCAAAGGTTTGAAACACAATCTCTTGAGCATTTCACAACTTTGTGATCGAGGTAATATTGTTGAATTTCTTGCTAGTGAATGTAGAATCATCAATGGTAAAACTAGAGAACTCATACTTGAAGGTAAACGTGTTAAAGACGTCTATATGACTAACTTGTATGCATTATCGGGTCAATCACTATCATGCATGAGTGTTCAAAAGAACGACCCTTGGCTTTGGCACAAACGACTTGGTCATGTAAATGCTAAGACACTTAACACCCTTAAGAAGCTTGATCTAGTTGACGGCATTCCTAACATTAAATTTGAATTTAAATCACTTTGCGATGATTGTGTTAAAGGAAAACAAGTTAAGTGCTCTTTTAAATCCAAAAAGGTTGTTAGCACCTCCTTACCTCTTGAACTCATTCATATTGATTTATGTGGTCCCATGCGAGTTGTGAGTAGAGGTGGAAGTCGTTTTATTTGTGTCATTGTAGATGACTTCACAAGATTTGTTTGGCTTCTCTTCTTAAGTTCTAAGGATCAAACATTTGATGAGTTCTTAATTTGGGTCAAAAAGGTTCAAAACAAATTTGGATATAAACTTGTCTCATTAAGATCCGACCATGGAACCGAGTTTGAGAACTCGTCATTTGAGTCCTATTGTAATGAGTATGGTGTTAGTCATAACTTTTCGGCCGCAAGAACCCCACAACAGAATGGGGTTGTGGAACGAATGAATCGAACTCTTGAAAATATGGCTCGGACCATGCTCATTAGCTCTAAGGTTCCCAAGAATTTTTGGGCCGAAGCCGTAAACACATCTTGTTATATTTACAACCGTGTCATGATTAGAAAAATCATTGAGAAAACTCCTTATGAACTACTACGAGGAAGAAAACCTAATCTTTCACACTTAAAATGCTTTGGTAGTAAATGCTTTGTGCACAATAATGGAAAAGACAACATTGGCAAATTTGACGCTCGTAGTGATGAAGGAGTTTTTGTTGGTTATTCCGATCATAGTAAAGCATATAAAGTCTATAACAAAAGGACTATGAAAATGGAAGAAAGCGTTCATGTAATATTCGACGAATCTAGTCTTTTTGTGTCAAACACACAGGTTGATGATGAGGATGATGAATATGATGATGATTTTGAGATTGGTATGATACGACATGAAATGGATCAAGTGGTAGAAGAAGGTTTGAGCAACGAGTTGGAGCCACTGTTGCAAGAGGAGGATGTGCAAAACTCAGGGGGAACTAATCGTCCTCCTACACAAGATGATGCTACCTCATCCAGGGGGAATAAGGATGGTGAAGAACAGCCCAATCTAATCATAAACGAACCACAATCACCTCCTTCAAACATTCCTCATGCAACGGTCCCTTCTCATCATTGCAGGCATTTAACAAACCGAATCTTCTAACTCACTTATTCCCAAGAAATGGAAACACCAAAGCTCACATCCCTTATCAAACTTAACCAGTGACCTAACCTCTGGAATAAAAACCAGATCATCGCTTCAAAATTTCTGTGCACACAATGCCTTCATCTCAAAAATCGAACCAGACCATGTCACAGTAGCCTTGACGGATGAATGTTGGATGATTGCAATGCAAGAGGAATTGGAGCAATTTGAAAGGAACAAGGTATGGCATCTTGTCCCTAGGCCCTCCCAACACACTGTAATTGGTACACGGTGGGTCTTTCGCAACAAGCTAGATGATGTTGGAGAAATCGTAAGGAATAAAGCTAGACTAGTGGTGCAAGGTTTTAACCAACAAGAAGGAATTGATTACGATGAAACCTTTGCACCGGTAGCTAGGCTTGAAGCCATACGAATGCTTGTAGCTTTTGCGTCTTTTCAAGGTATAAAGCTTTTTCAAATGGATGTCAAAACCGCATTTCTAAATGGATACCTTGATGAAGAAGTGTTCGTTGAACAACCTCCGGGCTTTATAAACAACGAGTTTCCCAACCACGTTTTTAAACTAGATAAAGCACTCTATGGTTTAAAACAGGCTCCCAGGGCTTGGTATGATAGGCTTTCAAAATTTCTATTGGAAAATGGTTTCATACGTGGGTCCGTGGATAAAACGTTGTTTATCAAGTCACAAGGAGATGAACTGTTGCTTGTGCAAGTATATGTCGATGACATTATTTTTGGTGCAACTAACAATGTTCTTTATAAGTACTTTTCTGATTTGATGACTTCGGAATTTGAAAAGAATATGATGGGAGAACTTGGATTCTTTCTTGGTCTTCAAATCAAACAATGTGAGAATGGAACGATGATTCACCAACAAAAGTACTTAAAAGAAATGTTAAGTAAGTTTGGGTTGACTAATTCTAATCCTATGCCTACACCAATGGTGTCTAAAGTCAAGCTTGACAAAGACGAAAACGGTAAGAGCATTAGTGAAAAGGTATATCGAGGTATGATCGGTTCCTTACTTTACTTAACCGCTAGTCGACCCGACATACAATTTAGTGTGTGTGCTTGTGCCCGTTTCCAAGCAAATCCTAAAGAATCTCATTTCAAAGCCGTCAAACGGATTTTTAGGTATTTGATTGGAACACAAGGGCTATATCTTTGGTACCCAACTCACTACGAACTTGATCTTGTAGGTTTTTCGGATGCGGACTATGCCGGTGATACATTGGATAGGAAAAGCACCTCGGGCATTGCTACTTTCCTAGGACCGTGTCTCATTTCATGGGCTTCGAAGAAACAAAACACCGTTGCATTGTCCACGGCCGAAAGCGAATATGTGAGTGCCGCTCTATGTTGTGCACAAATTCTTTGGGTACGTCAACAATTGCATGATTATGGCCTTACTTTCGAGACTACCCCTATTTTTTGTGACAACACTAGTGCAATTAATATATCAAAGAATCCTATACAACACTCACGAACTAAACACATCGACATACGACATCATTTTCTACGTGATCAAGTTGAGAAAGGTCATATCTGTTTAAGCTTTTGTAAAACGGAAAATCAAATTGCGGACATTCTTACAAAACCGTTAGAAAGAGAACAATTCGAAAGACTTCGGTCGGAAATTGGTTTATTAGGTGACATACCGCTAAATTAAATTACGTTTTCCAATGATTGATTAGAGGAAGTAATTACATGTAATTAAATGTTAGTTAATATGGTAGAATGCATGCAAATGTCGAACAAATGTAACTGACAACCGTATGAGTGCACTTGAGTTATTTTTGCATTGAGCTTCCCAAATCACTTTATGTCTCATCATACTTAAAAGCCTACACCCTAGCCTCACATTATCAACACTCAACCGTCCTTCACCTAGATTAATTACACCAATCCCTCATTTATATCCATGTTTCCACTAACACTTCCTATTACCCACTAAATAAACAACCAACCCTCACCTTTTTCGGATTCCCAAAACCGCCATTAACCTCCCTTTTCTCCTCTCTCTTAAAAATGCCTCCAAGACTTTCAAAAGAATTACTTCAACTCAGAAATACCTTCAATCCAAAATACATTGCCAAGAAAAAGATGGCTCCCAAAACCGCTGCAAAACCAGATGAAATCGTCTCTGCCACTGCCAAACCAACTGTTGCACGAAAGAAGACAACTGCCAAAAGGGGCGGTGGTCGTGGGGAGAGGAGGAAGAAGTAGGAATCCTCCTATTTCTCTCCAACTTGATGCTGAAGTGGATATTGACACCGATGAAGAGAACTCCGGTTCTAAGGCAAACAAAAATGATGAAGAAATTCAGAAATCAAATGAGGTTGCCAAAACCAATGAAAAAGAAGAACAATCAAGTGAGATTAAAGAGGGGGAACTTGGTAGTGAGAAATCAAAAAGTGAGGAAAAATCAGAGAGAGATGAAGAGCAATCAAAAGAAAGTGAAGAGAAATCAGAAGGTGAAAAAGAAAAATTAGATGAGAAAAATGAAAGAGATTCGAAAAGAAAGGAAAGGAAGGAGGATAGTGATGTTGTAGTTGAAAAGAATGATGATGATGTGCTCTTAAAGGATTTGGTGAGTGATACTTTAGAGAAGGATACGAGGAGTGAGATTGATGCAACGGAGGCCTCCACTACTGAAAGGGAAATCGGTTCCAATGCTGAAAAAATCGATTATGAAGTTGTTGATGTTGAAGATCGTGATGATGCCACAGTGGTGTTTGATGATGGGCTTGACCCATTATTCTCAAAACCCGCATCACGAACCCGGTCCAAGAGAAAGATGCTTGAAATATTTGGTGATGATGACGAGGATGTGACCCCGGAGGCATCCCCTCCAAAACCCAAGGATACTCAAAGAAAAAGGGGATCCGGATCAAAATCAAAATCACCCAAAAGGGCTCGTTATCAACGGGATTTACCGAGCATAAATGAGGATGAGATCATTGAGGAGAAGGTGCCTCTCAACACATGCATGGACCTTGTTATTGCTCCTTATGCCGAATCATTCAAGAATGATATCCTTAACCATCTTAATTCTCTCGATCTCCCGGAGGAGATCTTCAAGATATGCCACGGTATGCTGATTTGTTGCTTCCACAGTGGAAGGCGTTATAAGAAATCTTGGTATGACACCTCTCCTGCTTTTAAATATTTCAAAGAGGCCATGTATGCACAGGGTTGGGTGAATTTGTTGGACAAATATAGCCCCATGTACTTGTCCGAAATCATCCAATTCTATGCAACGGTCAAGGTAGATGTTGAACGGAACTCTCTCACCTTTATCAATCGAAACCCTTTGTCCTAACCATCAACCAACTTGCTGCTCATCTTGATATTTGTAATGTCGGGCTTACCTCCTTCCCCAAACGTGATTGGGGTGAAGTTGATGAGGTTACCTCTACCCAGGTCATGAAGGTTCTTCGACCTCATGATGATGATGGCCCTACCAACATATATGCCTTTGAATTAACCGCACCCATCCGGTTCATCTTTAACCTGGTTTTTCGTAACCTTGTCCCTTCCAACAATAGCCGTGGGAGATGTTCTCTCCTTGACATGCTCCTGATTCATCACATTTTCAAGCACAAACCCATTAACCTTCCCCGTCTTATGTTTCACCGAATTCTTGAGATGTCCACTGAGTTCCAAAGTGGCAACATTGACAAAAATGCCGTGGTTCCTTATGGTATGTGGCTCTCGATCATTTTCATGAGGGAGGGGTTAGTGTTGAAGGGAAGCCCTGCGATTGAAAAATTGAGTGATGAAATGACACCGGGCCTTCTTTCTCGGATGAACTTGGAGATTAAGAATGGCAAATTGGAAAGGAAGAATCAGTCGGGTTCTACAGTGGGTTCTACCGTTGAAATGGGTGTGGTACTAGCAAAGTTGGATGAGCTCCTTGGGATTGTGAATCGCCTGGTCAAAGAACAGGGCAAGTTGAGGGATGAAGTTGGTGATCTTCGCACTATGAATGAAGATCTTCTTGAACGTCTTCAGAATACCTCCTACACTCATGCCTCGTTAACCCGTCTCTCCTTTTGAACTTTGGCTCTTTGTTTTGTTTTAAGACACTCTCTTGCACCTTCGGTTGTTTGTTTTTATCTTGCTTGAACTATTTGCGTGTGTTTTAATCGTGTTGCTTGCCTTTTGGACATGTTTTCTCCTCCTTTGACGATGTCAAGAGGGGGAAGTAGTTTAATTATGCCGTGTGTGATCTTCTAACTCTTAGGCTAACGTCCACCTTAATTATGTCTTAGCTTCCATGATTAGATGTTTTACTTTTGGCAAGCATGTTGCACCTTTCGACTACCTTGATCATGTTTATTAATTATGTTTATGTTAAAATTGACCAAAGACCGACTAACCATGGGCTAAGGGGGAATATCACACATGTTTGGACTTGTCATCATCAAAGGGGGAATTTGTTAGAACACATTGGATTGATGATGCCAAGTCCCATTGTTATTTGATTGTTTGCTCTTAGTTGAAATAATTAGTGAATGAAGCAATCAAATGGACTTTCAACAATGATTCAAGATGATCAAGCCAATCAAGGAAGTCAAGACAATGATACCTTCCAAAGCCTTAGTCGATATATGTAAGCTAAGAGTAAGTGTAACATTCTCATTTAAGTCAAGTAATGGCAAAACCATGCAACGGTACGCTGTACCGTGGTTTCTGATACTATCATACGGAGGAGGAATTTTCGTCCAAATGTTTTTAAGTGTCAAAACTTTGTAAACTTTAAACCTTAAACATTTGAATTTTCAAAAGCTTGAAAATAATCTGGAGTTTTGGAGTCACAAGCCCACTTGTCTAAGCCTCTAGATTTGTGCAAACACCTTTTACTAAAATGGCAAAGAAGACTTGTCAAACTTCTAAAGTAAGAAAAGCTTTTTGCCATTTTGGTAAATTGTCACATGTTGAGTGTAGAAGCTTAAGTTTTCTGATTTCTTAAGCCCCAAGCCTACAAGTCTAACACTTACCATCACTCAAAGCTATCATTATAATATTGGATTTAATTTTTCAAAGTGTACTTACCTAAGACTAAATCCACTATAAATAGAGTGTCTTAGTCACATTTATTTCTTAAGACTTCCAAAGCATTTATTGTAAAAACCTTGCAAATCATTTGTGCATTGAAAGCTTTGTTCTTCAAGCATTTGCAAAACGTTTTTCTGATTTTAAGTCTTCAAAATTGTTTTGGAAAAAGCTGTAAAACCTCCAAGTATCGGTTCATTTGTCTTTGTGACATCCGAGTTTGTTCCATGATTCTCGTGTTAGATCTTCATTGTAATCTCCATGTTCATTTAAGTGAACTCTTGAGATTCAAGATTCTGTAACACCTTGAGATAGAACCCATAAACTCTTGAAGCGGAGTAGCTTTAAGTTTGAGTGCAACCGGAGTAGGTTGGCGAGTTATTTTCATTGTAAGGGGTTTAGTAAGTTTGATTAAATTTCTAAACAAGCAATAAAATAACGGTTGGACGTAGGCCTCGGAGTAGAGGTTGAACCAATTTTTTAAAATGTCGTTTGTTTGTTCATTTACTTTTATGTTCTTCCACTTTGCTATTTCTCGCATGTACCTAATCAAGTTCTGTGTCACAGTCACCTATACCGTGACATAGAACTGCTGTACCTCTTGTGAACTTACATTCAATTAAGTTTCTCAAGTCTTGTACTTCAATATTCTTTACTTAAGTTAACTAATTAACCAAGTTAAGAATAAAATTTTTTAAAAGGTACACCTAATTCACCCCCTCCCCCTCTTAGGTATTAAATCGTTCTTAACTCTTCATAATGGTTGAGTAACAATCAAATAAAAACTCTTTTTAGATCGTATTATTTGTACCCTCTAGTTTTCTCATTTTCTACCATATACCCCTTCAGTTCTGTAAATCTCCTCTTATACCCCTAAACTTAACTATTTATTCTAAACCGTGACCTAATTACAATTTTAACGTTAAATGCTCTGTTAAGTGCCTTGGTGGACTGCTGACATGGCTGTTTGGAATAATGACAAGTCTTTTTGTGCTGATGACAAGGATATAAGATGGCTGAATCATTTCAATGACAATTGAACTTGCTCCACAAGACTCACAAACCACTGAACTCCCCCACCCCTGTTAAACCCTTCTCTTTGAACCCTAAAAACCAAACCCCACATCCATTTCTGTAAGAACTCTCACAACGGCTAATACTCATCTTCTTTCTTACCTCTGAATTTCCAGGTATGTTTGCAAAGTTCGTTCATTATCTTAAATTTTCATTTTCTTAAAGTTTGAAGGATAGGATCATTAAATTGTGTTAATTTAATTGGAAATGTAGTCTTAATTTGGTAAAGCTGTAAACTTTTGGTTAGATTTTTTACCAATATATGGGTTTAATTTTGCAAAGTTCGTTAATTATCTTATAATTAATTTTCATTTTCTTAAAGTTTAAAGGATAAGATCATTGTATTTTGTTAATTTAATTGGAAATGTAGTCTTAATTTGGTAAAGTTGTAAACTTTTGGTTAGATTTTTTACCAATATATGGGTTTAATATGATTTGCATAATCATGACCATATTTTTAATCATGGGTAGTCTTAAATGCAGAATGGAGAACATTATGTTGAAATTGCATTACAGAGGTGGTCATGTGGATGTTAGGGTAGATGACACTGATAAGTGTTTGCACTCTTCACATTTGAAGTAAGCTTTCCTTGGGTTGTTTATCGACCCGGATATCTTATTGATCGCATTTTTCCACATCTATTACAAGGTTGGTTTCTAACACTAAGTTTTTCAATTGGGTTGCTTCTCAACCATGAGGATGAAGACATGATATGAAGGGAGATTGGAGAGGGGGAAAAAAAAGATAGAAAAATAGGATAAAAGAAAGGAAAGATGGTTAAGTAAAGAGGAAAGGTTGGAGTGTTAATGCTGCAAATGGAGGGGAAACTTTTGGGAAAATGAAGGGAAAAGCGTGTTGTGCATTTTAGGATTCAAAACAGCCATGTCAGCAATCCACCAAAGCTCTTAACAGAGCATTTAACGTTTAATTGTAGTTAGGTCATGGTTTAGAATAAGTAGTTAAGTTTAGGGGTATAAGAGGAGATTTACAGAACTGAAGGGGTATATGGTAGAAAATGAGAAAAGTGGAGGGTATATCATAGAAAAACCCATTAAGTTTCTCAAGTCTTGTACTTCAATATTCTTTACTTAAGTTAACTAATTAACCAAGTTAAGAATAAAATTTTTTAAAAGGTACACCTAATTCACCCCCTCCCCCTCTTAGGTATTAAATCGTTCTTAACTCTTCATAATGGTTGAGTAACAATCAAATAAAAACTCTTTTTAGATCGTATTATTTGTAAATATATGGAAGACATGATGAAAGTAGACTCCAATAATTTATTGAATGATCCGTCTCTCAGATAACGAGAACGAGGCTAGTGTTGGAGCTAGACTCCAACCGTACATAAGTTTCTTGTGGTGGGTAACGTCGGCCTTATGGAGCCTAATGAAGTTGTTACACAGACAAGCAAATCAACGCACACGAGGTGAATTTCAGTTATATACTTAATTTATTAACTCGTATTATTATACTCGCTTCATCATGATCATTAATTGTTTTTATGGGTAATTTTTTGAAATTGTCATCTCATTAATAATCAACTAAGCGTAGGTTATAATGAAGATAACAAATAGACAAAGGAAAATCAAGATTGCTAACGTAAAAAATACATTCAAAATAACTATCTAAATACTGGTAATGGCGCTGCCGCTCCAAAATCATAAATTTCTTGAATCTATGAATAATCGATGTCTTTGCATCCTTCTTGATGGAGGGAAACAGTGTAGCCGTCTTGATGTATTCATCCACGAAACAAATCTGATAAACTCCCCGTCGATTAAAATTTATTAAATTGATAACAATCCTACGAAAAAATGGAAAAACCCCGAAAGAAGGGACGGAGTTTTTATGGGTAATTTGATCATCCATGAGCAAACAAGTGACCGCGATGAAAGGAGTATTTAATGGCAAATATTGAATGCAGATTTGGAACTCGTAAACAATACCAGAGGTGATGACATCGAGAGGCAGGATCGGGGTGGTGCTGGAAATGGCGGGGAAGCCAATGTTGATGCTAATACAGATGAAGTTGAGGGTGGTGCTGAAAATGTTGGGGAAGCTGATGTTGATGCTAATACAGATGAAGTTGAGGGTGATGCTGAAAATGTTAAGGGAGTCAATGTTGATGCTAATATAGATAATATAGTTTACGGTGGTGCTGAAAATGTTGGGGAAGACGATATCGGTAATAATAGAAATAGAGTTCAGGGTGGAGCTAAAAATATTGATGCTAATACGGATAAAGTTCAAAGTAGTAATCAAAGTATTGGGGAAATAAGTGTTGATGATAGTACATTAATTGGACTTAAAGTTGGACAAAATGTAAACTCCAGTACAACACAGACGATTGGGCCTGTTGGAATCTCACGTCGAAGATTGCCAAGGGAGACACCGCAAAACTGAAGTGTCGATGTTCAAACTTTGAGTTTGTTTTATGATGTTTACTGGTTTTGAGTCTGTTTAAGTTTTCGTTTTCCTTCCTGAGCTCCGGTTATGAGTCTTATGACTATTTGAATTGGTGCTTGTTTTGCATTATGTGTGAGATTTTCAAACTACTACTCCGTATATGGTTTAAGTTGTACCGATGTAACCTAGTTTGCAATGTTTTCGGAAAATGTTTTTTAAGAGTGAATTTTGTTTTGCAAATGTGGTAGAGTTCATTAATGCAACTCAACCAGCCGAACATACAGTTTTACAATATGCATTATAAACAAAGAGAGGTTGCTTCCCAGATCGTAACAATAACACCTGAACGACTAAACTCCTTTATAATCTACTAGGATTTTTGCTGTTGTCTCATAATTTTTTTATTTAAATGGGCTTTAAAATATATGGAAATAAGTATATGAACAATTAACTAACAAATCGATTTAAATAGAATATTAATAGCGGGAGTAGTGAATTTAATTTGTCTCATAATTTATTTCATCGTAATTGTTTTGGTAAAAAAACTGTCAAAACACGATATTCTATCTCGTTTGGGGTTAAAGTGACCTACTCTTTTTAGCCTCGCATCGGGTGGTTAAATTATATGTGATTTGTGACGGAATAATGATGTAAATAACGTAAAGGGCAAAATAAAGGAATAATGACACAAGAGATTTTGGAGACGCGGAAAACCCGATGTGGGAAACAACCGCGGGGGAGTCGGTATCCCGCCAATAATCCATTATATGATAATTATGGTACAATATACAACGGTCCAGTATATTGCGGATCAGATTCCCTTTTATATCGGACTGAAACTAGGCGCATCAATGAACAACAGTGGTAATTTTGTGGGTTTGCATGTAGTACGTGGGTTTTGTGGGAATAACAAGGTGGAGATAATGATTGAGTAATCATTATCTAATAATGGTGATTTAGTGATGATTAGCTCATGATGATGGAGTAATGGTTTAGGTTGTTATTGTTTGTACGTAATATTCTTGAACTTGGTAGAATACGTCGTCTTGTGTATGTATGAATATGGATCTCTTCTCTTCCTTGCTTCCTTGTATTTATAGTGAATAAACCCTAGCCTTGTCCTACTATGTTTATGGAAAGGAATACAACTTCCATAATAACTCTTTCCATATCTTGCCGTCTCCCTCAATTCTCCCTGATCTCCCTGACTTCTCCCTGACGATCTTCAACACGCGAGCCTCCCTTGGTCGTTGGTCTCCTTTGCCCAATATGTAGGATTTGACCCAAACAGCTGCATTCGGCCTTCTATCCGTATTTCTCTTCCTTCGGTCCATGGGCCCGACTCCTCTATGTATGGCACGGGTTCATTTGCCTAATTAATTATCCACTCGACTCGTGCCACGTAGCTTAGGCCAAATGGTGAATTTTGGCCCAAACAGTTTGCCCCCAATTTCGCTTCTCAGCTTTGTTGAGGAGTGAAATTGACTCTTCAAATTCTGCCTGTTGTTGTCATTCTGCTACTGGAACAAACAGTTGCCACGCTTCTGGATTCAGCCGCTGAGACTTTCTAGAACAAGATGCTGCCATCCTGCTGGAAGATGACACTGGAGAAGGATGCTAGAACTCTGCTAGGATAGACTGCAAAGCTTCTGCTGGAGCAGACTGCTAAGATTGTACGGGAGCAGACTGCTGGAACAGGCTGCTAAGTGTGACTCCTGGAAGACACATTTGAGATAATTCTGATGCCCTGATTTACTTGTTTCAGCTGAACCATACTCCGTTGTTCTGGCAGACCGATTTTTGTCACTCCTTAATTCTGCAATCTGATGTTCTGAAGATGTCGACCCGTAAATTTCTGCTAGCTTACTTTGCTAGCGAGCGGATTTCATGCGGATTTCTGCTGAAGGATGCTCAGCTCAACTTGGTGGACTGTAGGAATCAGATGGCTGACATTAGGGTCCTGCTGGCTGACGCTGGACACCAGATGACTGGTGTTGGGAACCAGACGGCTGACTCTGGGAACCAGAAGGCTGACTCTGGGGACCAGGCGGCTGACCAGGCGGTTGATGCTGGGAAGCGGATGCCTAACACAGGAATCTTGCTGACAGCTGCTCAGGAGGAATAGTTTCCACCTGCCCTTACCATCCTCTTATCTGGTCACCAAGGGTGAGTCTGGTAGTTGGCACAAGTTTATTGTGCACTTGTTATGTAGGTGATTCCTGCAAAATGTTAGTAATGCAATGCTTGTGCATGCGAGGACCCTCTAATGTATGATAGGGGCTATAGTATGCTGTGAATGCAATGTCGATCATGCCTATATGTTTTGTCCTTGTATGTGGGGACAAGACATGTTTTGAAGGATGATAAATATACCTGCCCCTGGCCAGGGGGCAGGAGTAAGTGTTAAGTCATTGTAAGACGTACCTTAGGTAAGTTTATCGTCGTTCTAGGACCGTTGAGATGCTCTGAGAAGTTGACTTTGCAAGGTGCAAGTCCTTGTTAGTATTTGTTGTTACCTCATCTGTCCATTGACAGAATTTGGGTGCGTACTGAGTAGTCGTGTCAGCTCTGGGTGCTGATTTAGACTTTTAGGAGGTTTGTCGTGTCTACCCATGGGGCAGATTTAGACTGGAGGTGGCCGTGTCAACCCAAGGGGCTGATTTAGACTTGTCATGTCAACCCAGGGGGCTGATTTAGACTTAGCTAGCTGTCGTGTCAGTCTGCTGACTGATTTAGGCTTATGCCGCATTATAGGTGGGGTGGCCGTGTCAACCTTAGAGGCTGATTTAGACCAGTCGAGTCAGCTTGAAGAGGCTGAACTGGACTCAGCTAGCTGCCGTGTCAGTCTGACGACTGATTTAGGCGTATGCCGCAATTTTTGGACTACTTAACCTTGTTCATGACGCAAGGTGTGTTCATCACGTTTAAAGCCAACAGGGGCGTAATTTAGGCAAGTTTATCGTCATTCTAGGACCAATGGGATGCTGCAGGATTCTGGTACCGCAGAGATCCCTACGTTCCATGTATTTGCATGCATGCTGGGGCCCTGATTAATTGTGATTAGTGCGAGCTACGTCCCGGGGGTGGTATCAGGGGTAGCTGGGTAAGCGTGTTTAGCTGTCAACCAGGCTCCCTTTCGTATGTTCCACAGTCCGCCTGGTGAGGGTGCTCCTTGTAGAGAAAGTAGGTTAGGCATGTTGGAGTGCCATGTGCGTTGTCACCCCGCGTTGGCAGTTGACAGTCCTGTTAGATACCCTTTCAAAGTACCATAGATATTAGGATTCAGAGAGAAGCACTTAGAGAAGCCTGAAAATTGAAATTTATCAGAGCAATGTGAAGTACCTGATGCTATCTCATGGGGTACCAGAGCAATTGTGGTCCCAGGAAGCTTACAGACGACACAACTCCAATAGTTTTTGAATTTTGAAAGAAATAAAAGGAAAAAGAATTTGACACAAAATTGGTAGTATGCCTACTACCGCTTTTTTTTTTTTGGCTTTTCTTAGCACACAACTCTGCACACTAATTTCTACTTATTATTAAAAGTGATACCTCTTCAGGCGGAGTATGTTCCATTGCTCGTCTATTAATTAACCTTGCACAGTCATTAACTTATACGCCTCATAACCAACAACGCCTCCAACCTGGTATGGAGATTCCCATCTGGGGGATTCTATGCCTGTCTAGGTGGTTGTACACCTTCAAGGTGATTGTATGCCTGTATAGGTGGTTGTACACCTTCAAGGGGATCGTACGCCTGTATAGGTGGTTGTACACCTTCAAGGGTATTGTATTATCCTTTGTTGATTTGTTCTGCGTGATCATCTCCACCTGGTTCTGTTCATCCATATCAGTGGGTGGGAACTGGAACCTCTGGTGGTATTACTGCCTCTCTTCCGAACACCAAGCTGAAGGGTGTTTGAGTTTCTGCCCCCAGTTTGTTTCAGTTTTTCGTTTCAGATTCTCAATAGTGAGTCAGCTTGTCCATTGGACTGCTTATTTCTGGCTACCATGCGGAATATACATTGTCTACCCCTGCATGATTTTCACAGCTTGGGCGTGGAGGACATGCACTTTTACTTGTCATTTATTATTTCATGTTCTAGTTTCTAGGGGACCTGGCTGATGACAACATGTAAGCTGATGTAAGAATGTGTTCTGCAGCATTCTGGCTGCTGCCTGTCTCCTGTATATTCAGGGTGCTAGGAACTTTTATGTACTGCCAGATGTTGGGGGATCAGACGCCAAAAATTGAGATCCTGTTGAGGACCAGGCGCCTGTCACTGGGATCCTGCTGGCAGAGCAATCTGATACTCATTAAGAGGCGGAGTATCCTGCAAGCAAGGTGATCTCGCAAGCCGCCTTTGGTGGAGCGGCTGTCTTCTTGCCGGGCCGAGTGGCCTCGACCGCACGCACGCAAGAAGGCATTTCGCAGTAGAAAGTTTCTTTGTAGGCAGCATTCTGTGCTCTGTTCTCTGCATTCTGCATTTCGCAGGAGGACGCTCCGTTTGATCTGGGGGAAGAGTGGCAGGTTCTGGAGCCCGTGTGACCACTTCTGATAGCAAGAGAATTTAATGACGGTCCTACAAGAAATATTTCTGCTAGGGCTAGTAGATGGCATAGCCAATGACCCTCCGACGATCAAGGCAGTAGTTATACAAAATATAAATATTGTAATGAGATCACGAATTGATGAGCTACCTTAAGAGTAGCGTATGTGTCAATGGACATGAATCTTTTTTCTTTTGCATACCGTTAATTGTAGCATATAAAATGATGAGTATGGTTGATAAGATACCTGGGTTGAGTGTTGCCCTCAGGGTTGTGAGGGGGTCTGCAACAAGGTTCTTGTTACCGACCAGGACCGCTGGTTTCGATCTTTCAGTGCCCGACTTTTCGGATGTCGATTGTCGGGCGCCGGACTTTGTGTGTCGATCGCGGACGTCGACTTAGGTGGCTAACTTCCAGATGTCTGACTGGCAGACGTAAAACTTTCAGATGTCCAGATTTTCAGGCGTCCAGACTTTCAGGTGTCTGACTGGCAGACGTCAGACTTTCAAGACTGCTGCATGATTGGATGATCAGGTGTCTGGCTTTCTCAGGTGCCTGTCCTGTTTCCCTCGTAGGTACCAGGCCTACTCCTGTTCCCCTTATATTGGTGGCCCTACCAGTGCGTTATGTCCAACTCTAGGTCCCATGTCTCCCTCTAGGTTGGGGGTGCTTTTATCCACCTAGGTCTGAGGTGCTGGACTAAAGTAGGTACAGAGTCTAATATGGCATGTGATTTAATGGTCGTCCGAGGTTCGTATTTCATGTTGTAAGCACTTAGATGTGTCGTTCAATTGGTCATCCCTCCTGATATCTATGGTTTACTCATAATGGCTTTCAGGGGGTAGTCAGTTAGTACATGGACATTACTAGACTAGAAATACAAACGCAATTTATAGAAGGTTATAACATGTGAAAAAACCAGTTTTCCAAGTGGTGTGTACCTGGTCCCTGCAGGATGCAGAGACTTGATGAACTAATATTCTGGCTTCTAGCATGACATTGGCTATTGTCTCAGCCACTGAGAGGTATAGGGACCAGGATTCTTCTGGTTCTGGTTTGGACAACAGAGGTGGCGCACTCCGATAGTGTTTCCGTTTCGTGAATGTCTTTCATGCTCCTCCGCCCAATCGAGCTTTTGGCGCCTCCCAAGTATGTCGTATAATAACCTACATTTGCCCCCTTTTCCTTCTGGCTTCTGGCTCCTGGGTGATGCTCCCTGTCCAAGCTGCTGCTAGATTCTGGCTGCCTGGGTCGCTGGCTAAAAGGGTTACTGCGACAACTAATCCAGGTTGACGTTCTGGTGTCTGCTGACTACTTCCTTCTGACTGCTTCCCGTCTCCTCAATTTTCGACTCTGCTCCCTCTTGCATCCCGCTTCCTACTTCCTGCTTCCTGAATTTCCAATTCTGGCTCCTTCTACTTCCTAAATTTGAGAGGAGGCAGCTGGTCGAGACTTTCTTATTCTGCTAGATCTCAGCGTGCTGGGGACCTGATTCTGGATGCTGATGAGGTCAGCTCCCCTAAAATGCTGCTGAGGCTGCTGATGTCTCCGAGCCAGAGCTAGTTCCTGCAAGAAGATATCAAGTAAAGCTGGAAGGTGGAGCTGGTGTTACAGCTCCTGAGGAAAGGATCCTTTTAGATAGATCTCTCCCCTAACTTGTTCGGACTTTTGTTTGTCAGTTTCGGGGCTTGGCCCTCTCTGTTTTCCTTTGTTTCGTTTTTGTTATGTTTCTCGAGTTCTAGCAGGGCTAAGAGACTGGTTGGTGGCTGCCGACCCTATGAGGGTGACAGTTGCTTATAGTTACTGTAGTCAGCATCCTGATTGTTTTCGCCTTGGCTGGTCCAGCCTACTGGCTATATTTGGTCTAGTTCCCATGTCGACTGAGTTACTGTAACCACTAGGATTTTTCTCATGGTGTAGTTTCTATGTATGATGTTATGATGAGAGCATCATGGTGGTGTCCCTGAGTGTCATGAGCATCTGCCTCGTCGAATGTGACAGGTGGCATATTCTCATGGCTGACTCTGCAGGAGGACTCTAGGAGATCTTTTTTGTTTCTGTGTCATGCCTTTTTTGTTGCTTAGTATGCTAGGCCGCACGGTTATGATTCACTTGTTATCACGTATATTATTCTAGGACAAACAGGAAGTATAGAGGATAAAACCTGATTTGTGGAGTCTATTTTACTGGACCTTGCCCCCACGTGATAGAAGGTGGTCCAGTTTACCCTGTTCGTATTGAAAACTCTCTAGCAGCATTTATTTGTCTTTCGGTGCTGCTGGTCATGCTCTTTAGCTTTTGGAGTTGTCACTCCACCAGGTTTACAAATCCTGCAAGAGGGTTAATGGCAGATGGAACAATACCAAAGATGTTACCTCCGCGATGACATTCCTGTAGAGATATGTTCTCCGGGGTTACTGATTACTGGAGTTGTGTGGCAATGGCTCCAGAGTGTTATTCTGATTCCTGATGGCTGAAATTCCTGCAATTAGGAGAATTTTAGCTTCAACAGAATCAAAAGATAAGGTGTTACCTGACGTAGCCTGCAGTCTGATTAGCATGAAGGGTGGTTGTATATTGGGCCTCCAGGTTGTAGTCTGGTGACTAGCTCCTCAGGGATCTGTCTATCTATGCCATATATTCTTGAGGTCCTGATCTGCCTGTCAGCCTGCTAGTCCACCTGATGTCTGTACACTAGATGTTGGTGCACTGTTGTTGACTTCTGGTGGTTTGATCATTCCTGCTCTAACAGAGGCTGATGGAACTCTAGGAAGCAGATTTGTTGTAGGACTTCAGAGGAACTCTGGGGAGTAGTTCTGCTACAAGCGTCTGGATGAATTCTGGGAGCCAGATCTGCTGCCAGACTGAAGCGTCTGAAGGAAAATCAGGGACCAGATCTACTGTCAGACTCAGGCGTCTGAAGAAATTTCAAGGACCAGATCTGCTAGAGGACTTCTGGAGGAACTCTGGAGACCAGATCTACTGCAGGTCTCTAGCGGGACTTCGGGGAGCAGATCTGTTGCTGACTTCTGGAGGATCCCAGGGAGCTGATATGCTGCCGGCTTCCGGATAACGTTCAGGGAGTAGATCTGAGTAGATCTACTGCTGAATCCATAAATAGCGATGAGATCTTGCTCGCTAGCAGACATGGCACCGGAGATTAATTTGGTGATAACTTGGCTATAAAATCGATCATCATGCCCCACGGTGGGCGCCAAAACTGTTTTGGTAAAAAACTGTCAAAACACGATATTCTATCTCGTTTGGGGTTAAAGTGACCTACTCTTTTTAGCCTCGCATCGGGGGGTTAAATTATATGTGATTTGTGATAGAATAATGATGTAAATAACGTAAAGGCAAAATAAAGGAATAATGACACAAGAGATTTTGGTGACGCGGAAAACCCGATGTGGGAAACAACCGCGGAGGGAGTCGGTATCCCGCCAATAATCCATTATATGATAATTATGGTACAATATACAACGATCCAGTATATTGCGGATCAGATTCCCTTTTATATCGGACTGAAACTAGGCGCATCAATGAACAACAATGGTAATTTTGTGGGTTTGCATGTAGTACGTGGGTTTTGTGGGAATAACAAGGTGGAGATAATGATTGAGTAATCATTATCTAATAATGGTGATTTAGTGATGATTAGCTCATGATAATGGAGTAATGGTTTAGGTTGTTATTGTTTGTACGTAATATTCTTAAACTTGGTAGAATACGTCGTCTTGTGTATGTATGAATATGGATCTCTTCTCTTCCTTGCTTCCTTGTATTTATAGTGAATAAACCCTAGCCTTGTCCTACTATGTTTATGGAAAGGAATACAACTTCCATAATAACTCTTTCCATATCTTGCCGTCTCCCTCAATTCTCCCTGATCTCCCTGACTTCTCCCTGACGATCTTCAACACGCGGGCCTCCCTTGGTCGTTGGTCTCCTTTGCCCAATATGTAGGATTTGACCCAAACAGCTGCATTCGGTCTTCTATCCGTATTTCTCTTCCTTCGGTCCATGGGCCCGACTCCCCTATGTATGGCACAGGTTCATTTGCTTAATTAATTATCCACTCACTCGTGCCACGTAGCTTAGGCCAAATGATGAATTTTGGCCCAAACAGTAATTTTAAAATATGTCATAGAAAAGTATATTAATGATAAATTTATAAGTTATGCAACTATAAAATAGTTTTATTTAATTAAAAAAAAAATTTTAATGGTAAACAGAGGTAACCCGGACAAGACTGGAAACCAATACTAGTAATAATCCTCTTTTATAATTTCACTTTTGTTAGTCCACTTTTAAATGGAGAGGACCTCTTCAGTAAGTGGATTATATATCTGATATATTACCACCAATTCATAGTTTCTAAGCATTATAATAATTTTTTTGAGTTTTGTTTTAAAAATTTTGAGTTTTAAAATAAATTTTTGAGTTTATTTACTAATCATTAAACTCTAAAAAATTGCAATAATACTCAAAACATTACATATAAGTTTACTAAAATTTGAGTTTTGACGGAAAAAAATTAAAATCTAACATCTAAATTTTAATAAGTTCAAAAAAAACATACATATACTCAAAAACAAATAAAGTTTGTGGAAATAAGCTCAAAAAATATAGATATATGCTCAGAAACAAAAAAGTTGGAGGTAATACCTCCGATGTATGTTCCTTTTTCTCGGACCTCTCCTTTGCTTCTCCCAAAGCTAAGAGCACGTAAATAGCTTCTCTCTAACTTTTTCAATGGACGGCACCCTATTGTGAGGGGAAAAAAACATACTCCCTCCATTCAACTCCATTTTACATGTTTGCTTTATCACGTTTGTCACGCGACTATTTCGCGCTAAATATTTTTAGCTACGTATTTGCAAAAATTATAAAAGATAGATATTTTTAACGTACTCTTAAAGACGAATCAAATAAGATCTCTAATGAATATAGTTTAACTTGGGTTATGCTTTTTCACCTACGAATTTTACTCTTTCACATACATTTTTTACGACTTTGTCCTTGTCATTTCTTCGCAACCCTCTCCCTCAAAACCAATTACCAATTAACCCTATTTTATAAGTAGTTGTTTCAAAATACAAAAGATGCAAATTTCTTACAAATATGTTGCTTAACACATAGCATATGCAAGACATATACAACCAAAACATTCGAATAAGTTGACCTTTGACCCTATATGTTTGATACATACATATCACACGTTATACATTAAAAATTGAAAAATGTAAATTATATTCACATCGTTTTGAACCAATATTAATTGATTTGAAGCATAACGTATCGTGAAATTATCTAACTTAAAAACTTAATGTTGATTATTTCATTATTCGAATACATTTATTTTAATTAATATGATATTTGATAATAAGTCACAAAATTATTTATATAATAACGTTTATTATGAATAGAACTATCACTTACTCCCTTCATTATTCATTATATGTCGTTTTAGAAAAATGTACAATTATTAAGAAAATGGATTAAGTGTGATAATGACATTAATTAAGCATTTAAATAGAGCTTTGGAATGACCATAATGGTTGGAATTTTATAACTCATACTGAATTTTTTTTATTGTAAACCAATGTAAAAAAAGGTTTACATGGGATGTAATTAAGAACCCATAATTAATTTACAATCACAATAAGAGAGAGATAGGGGAAATGTAAAATGACATATAAAGAAAAAAAAAATTAATCAACTAAAAGGACATATAAAGGATAATGGAGTGAGTATTAGTTATAATTAAAACTGCATGTATTTTATTTTAAAATATTAAAGTTAAACCTAAGAAAATAAGAGTTGAGAAAGTTAATTTATTTTTATTTATAAGTAAAGATATTAAATGTTATGTATGAATTATATTATTTTTCTTGAATTATAATAACAAAATTTTCAAACAGGTCGCGCGAAACGCGGGATACTACCTAGTAACTATAAAATTTCAAATGATTATCTATTTTTTTACATGCATGTACAACTTTACATGGGTTCTAAACTAGTTAATAAATAAAATAGAAAATATTTAATCTATAAATAGAAAATGAGTAGTAAAAGCTTAAGGGACTAGTTTTCATAATTAATTAAAGTAAAGGGATTGAATTACCACTTTACAGTAAAACAATATGAACAACATGTGTGTATTGATGAAGTTGTTAATTTTAAATTACGAGCAATAATGCTCCACACTTAGTTTTCCGACCAACCTATTTTATACCTTAAAAAAACCTTAGATCTTAGGGTTTTCTGACCAAACTAATTTGACAAAAAAAGTACCTTAAAAAGCACCCTAGATCTTAGGTCGATATAAAAAAATTAAGACTAACTAAAGGAAGCACTTTCCCTTGCCAACTTGGCGTTCATTCACACTAGGAAGGTGGTATACAATATACACAGAGCAATTCGAGCCATGGTTTGTGTCTTTGACATAATAGAGCCAATCAACGAGAATGAATAAATATTATGCACCAAATTATAAGGTAAGACGTTTTTATATATACAATCGGTTATTTCTCAGCCAAGTCAATTAATATCCACTCATCTGTATAATATAGTACTAGTACAATGTAACCGTTCTAAATTAAATACTAATTCGAAACCCATATTTACAACCGTGTATATAGTACTCCGTAATGTGAAACAACGATACACAGAGTATTTTACAATAATAAGATCACTTCACGTTATTTTTGTACATGTATAAGACTAGTGATCTATTAAAACTTTGTTTGGATATCAAAATAAGATAAGACGTAATGAATTGATCCATAACATAAGAATTACGTGTATAAACAATGAAAAGAATGTCATATTGATAGTTGTGAGTTGTGAACTTGTGACTTAGGTAGCACCAACACGGATACGGATACGGATACGGACACGGACACGGACACGACCACGACACGGACACGGACACGTGATACGGCATCCGATGAAATTTAGGATACGGGACACGCTAATTAAATTTAATAAAATATATATTTTATGGTTATAAATAACGTATGATTTTAGTTTGTAATGTATTTGATATTAAATTTAAATGTTTGAGGGTCTAATTTGACCTTGACTATAACTATTTCTCATTTCCCACCCAAACTCGTCTTCTAATCAATCTCTTTTGACATTTTATTCCTTGTTCTAAACTATAACATGTTTAGGCATGTGTCCGACGAGTGTCGGGTGTCCAGGTATCCGACACGGTGTCAGACACGGGACGGCTAGTTAGGAGGAGTGTCCGTGCTACCTAGCTTGTGACTAGTGAGAACAAATTATACAAAAGTGTACTGTGCTGCTTTAGCCACATGATTAAGTATCATGATTAATGAGTGTCCTATAGTCCTACACCCATTTATTATCACAGATTATTGTTACCGTGCATTATATAATTGTGTGTGTCCACACGACTCGACACTACAAGTCCATATAACTTTACAGGCATATACGGTATACCGCAATGGCGCAATTCATTAGATTATATTATGAAAAAAACAGTATGGAGTTTCATTGTTGAGATGAATAATGTGCGTGGAATTTTGCTTCTAACAATGAAACTAAGCTAGTTAACGTGACCAACTAAGCTAGTTAACTAGCTTAGTTGGTCGGTCATGTTATAACAGTGTGGAGTTTCATTGTTGAGATGAATGTTCGAATTGTAATTTAGGTCACTCATGAGTAATACTTGTTATAACATGACCAACTAAACTAGTTAACATTATGTAATTATAATTTAGCAGCTTGTGAAACGTAAAGTGATAGACTTAATATTAAGTTGGTAATGTAGAGTAGTTGAGAATTGAGAAAATATATTGAGTTTTTTTTTTTTCTTCATTCGCTAAGACGGTTGCATAATGGGACTATTAAGGTTTCACGATCTGGATTATAAGCACGTCATTAATTACAAAAATTAACTCTTGTTTTTTTTTTGGTGTGGAAAAACTGACTCTTGTGAGACGGTTAAATACTGACATTTTCATGCTAAGCTCCTTATCTAACAATTACGTAATAACTTCCCGTATATCTATATTCATCGGCAATTTGGTCTTCCTTCAAAAAGAAGTATTTATCTTAAGATATAAACAAATCGAAAAACACTGTTTCGATAGATAGGACGAAGTTTTTACTAGTTTGTAAACATTATGTATATATCTCATCTATCATGCATATTTGAACCGTTTTAAATATAAAACGAATATACCATCTTAAACAGAAATTTACGATACATATTAATGGTCTACAAAATATATTACATTATGTAATATACTACGGAGTAATATGTAATGCTCCGTGATTATCCGAGTTTCAAATTACGCGGTAAAGTACCTGAATTATTAGTATTTAAATTGCTTGTTAATTTCTAAGAAACAACTACCTACGTACACTAACTTTATCTTAGATTAAAAAATATAGTGCGTAGACCATAAAATTCAAGACCAAGTCAAACCGCGAGTGTTTCTTAGTTCTATTATATAAGGAACGTAGTAAGTAAACAAAGAAGCATATGTAGCTAGAACACAAAATACACAAAGTTTGAAAAAAAAAAAAATGAATGATCCGTCAGATAACAAGCCTGGAGCTGGAGGTCGATTTCAACAGTTTATCGGTTTCATGTCGTGGGCATTGACAGGCTTATGGGGCCTTATGCGCTTGTACCACACACAAGGTAAGCGATTTTTAGTGATTAAAGTTTTTGAGTTATATTGTAAATTTACTGATAATCGACTCAACTATAACCGAATTTATATGTAGTGTTGTTTATGACTATTTTCTAAAAATTTCTCGAATTTGAAAAATAATTATATTTAGGTATGGGTAATGTACTAAAATAATGTTTTTGTATAGTAAAAGGGCGAGTTCTTATAATCTTCTCTATTTTTTCTCTTCATATACTTCCATTTTCTCTCAATTGATCACGTAATATAACTATAAAGTAGGTATTGGTAGTGTACTACTACTAAACATACACTAGTTACATCGAAATAGTTCCATATAAATGTAAGAGTACTCTAAATGTAATTAGGTCTTGTAACATTAGGTTTTTTCATGAGTAGCATTATTAGATAGGTTCGTAGCCTCGTAGGTACATTAGCGGATCAAACTGTTTCTACAAGTTGGGAGGAAAAAAGGGATTATACATCTAAAGGTATATATTTACAATTTACTCAAATTTAACTGAGTTTATATGAGTATTGTTTATGATTTTAATAAAGTTTCTGAGTTATATTACTCGTATAATATTTTGGCAACTGACTCAATATAACTAAGCTTATATTAGTCCCGGACAATTGTTGTCCTTTGGTATTTGGCACAAAGACCAATGAAAGAGAAAGGGGTCAATTACTAAATGACAAGTAGAACAAGTTAAGTGTGAATGATCAAATTGCTCATCAAATTCATTTTTAAAATAGAAAGGACAACAATTGACTGAGACACCCCAATATGGAAAAGGACAACAAATGACCGGGACATGAGGAGTATGTAGTATTTATGAGTTTTTTTTTTTTTTTTTTTTTTTTTTTTGAGTTGCATTATAATTTGCTCACCGTATATGTAAAAGAGTTCGAAAATGGATGATTCAATTTTGGTATGTTGGATCAGATTCGACTAAAATGTGTTTTGGTTATATTATTTCCAGTCATTTTGGACGTAAACATTTAATTTAAGGTGGGTGGTTGACAGTTGCAAGTCTAAGTCGAGTCACTCATTTGACCTTTGGTCATGGATTGGGTCATTTTTCTCAAAGTTATAGTAGTTCTCCGTCTACAGACTACAATAGGTCATGTGGTTTAACTCGGGTGGTTTGGGTCAATTTTAGATCAGATCTGTTTTGTACATGTAGTTTTAAATCAATCATTATCCAAAGTTTGATCAGTTCAAGTTTAGTTAGGTTGGAATTGAAGTTTAGAGCTATCTAGTAATTAAATATACGATCACTGATAATAAGGCTCAATCATCTGATGGTGATCTGTTTTGTACTTGTCAATATTAGCGCGACTAGATCATCAGATGACTGTACCTTGTCATCAATGATCGTATATTCAAGTACTAGGATTTTTACTAGGACTAAGCAGTAGTGTCGATCCTTTGTCTCATTTAACTAGTAGAGTAGTAGGTAGTAAGGAGGGCATTGAACATTCGCTATGGTATCATTTATCACTATCATCAATAATAGTATGACCTTGAAGATTTCCCTCTGTAAATCATGAAATTGACTAATGCTAAAACTTGAATGCAGGTTTGGAAGCGGCTGCCAACAATAATGCCGTAGGTGATGACATAGGGCACAACAGGGAATCAGGGTGGTGCTCAAAATGTTGGTGAAATCAATATTGATGCTATTGAAAATGAGAGGGTTCGATCCGGATATAATTCTAATGAAGGTGGAAATCAGACGATTGGTTCTGTTAAAATCAACCGTCGAAGAGCTCCATAGGAGAAACTGCCCAAGTTCAAAATTTGATCGTGTTTGTTTTATGATGTTTACGAGTTTGGCGTCTGTTTCAATTTCCGTTTTTGTTTGTGTTGTGTGAGATTTTAAACATCTATATGGTTTAAGTTGTACGGGTGTGACGTAGTTTGGAACGCTCTCACAAAATGTTTTATGAGTACCATTTCATTTAGCAAATGTTTTGAAATTTGAACAACCAACAGAGGTCGAGTTCAGTAACGCAACTCGACCACAGTCGAACATAAAGTCTTACAATCGTCTGCAGCGTAATTAACAAAGAGAAGCTGCTTCCCGACCAATTCACAACATAACATATATATATGAACCACTAAACTCATCCGTTCTAATTTGTTTACTAGCTTAATTATTTGCTGTCTTCTCAGTAACCACGGGCATTGCCAAACTCGATACTGCCAACTTCTTGCAAGTCACCGTCATTAGTATTACCTCCAGCATTGAAAATGAATCGGCCATTTTGAGGGAAAATAGTGGGCAAAGAAGCTCCATTACAAGTGTTCCCAACTATGATACTCCCGACTCTTTGTTCCCCTTTGATGTTTATGTTGTTCCCGATATTAAATACCCATGCTGCACCTACTTCTGTCCTCCCTGCGTAAATCATTTTAGGATTAAAGGTCACTTTATGAACTTGTTGCAAAACTTATGGTCGATACTGGTACTAGCAAATTGATAGTAAACTGGTAGATTAATTACCTTGTTGAGTACGATATGATGATGGGTAGGCGCGGCCACCTGTTGAAAGAATGATTCAAACTTAGATGAAGCATTGTGACTCTTGGAATGAAACATTGTATCTTAGAATGAAACATTGTATCTTATCATAATAGTAGTATAAATATGTAATTGTACTTGAATAAATATGTACACAAAAATAATCCTCAATAAAAATTACCAAGTATTATCTTCTCATAAATTTTTATCATATTTTTATGTTTTACCCAACATTAGTGGTATCAGACTATCAGGTTTTGATCCCAACAACACAAAACAAAAAACTGAAAGAAAAAGGAAAAGGAAAAGAACAAACACACTTCACCAACATCACGTACAAACAAAATACACCCCTTGACAAACCAATTCATCCCCAATTTACTCAACCCTAAAATCCCAGAATTCAATTACCAAATTAATTAAGAAAGATGACAAATAATAATTCTAATACATCTACTCAACCATCAATTCCAATTTTTAAGGGAGAAAAGTATCATCTATGGAGTCTTAAGATGAAGACTATGTTTAAATCCCAAGACTTGTGGGATTTGATAGAGGCGGGATACACTGAACCGGACCCGACTCCGGCTATTCCCGATGCACAATTGAAGGAGAACCGTAAGAAAGATGCTAAGGCGCTGTTCTACATTCAATCGGCACTGGAAGATGAATTTTTTCCCCGAATCATAGGAGCCCAAAGTGCTCATGAAGCATGGGAGACACTCAAACAAGAATATTTGGGTGATCAACGAGTACTTAAGGTACGTTTGCAAACACTCCGTCGTGATTTTGCAGAATTAACTATGGGTGATAAGGAGTCTGTTCAAACTTATTTGTCCCGAGTCACTGATATTGTCGGTCAAATGAGGTCTTATGGTGAAACAATTAGTAATGAAGATATTGTGAGTAAAGTTTTAAGGAGTATGAATGACGATTGGAATCTTGTTGTCCCTGCAATTGAAGAATCAAAGGACTTATCCACATATACCTTTGATGCATTGATGGGTTCACTCTTAGCCCATGAAAGTAGGATGAAAAAATATTGTGCCAAAGCAGAGGAGAAAGCTTTTAAGGCACAAGGCGAGTCTTCTAATAAAGGGAGGACTGAAAACTACGGAAATTGGGGTCGAGGCAGAGGTAGTTTTCGTGGTGGTCGCGGACGCGGTCGCGATAATGGTAGAGGCAGGGGACATTCTGGTGGTAGAGGCAAAGGCCTTACTAATGATTCTTATGCACAGAAAAGCCAAATTCAATGTTATTGCTGTAAGAAATATGGGCATAAGGAAGTTGACTGTTGGTTTAAAGCAAAGAATGAACAATCTCAGGCAAATTTTTAGAAAATACTCGAGAAGATGAAAGCATGTTATTTATGGCTCACTCAAAAATTCGGGATCCCATAGAAGATAATGAAGTGTGGTTTTTGGACAGCGGATGTTCAAATCATATATCGGGAACAAAATCTTTGTTCAAAGAAATTGATGAATCAAAGAAAGGAGATGTTCGTCTTGGAGACAACAAAAAAATGCACGTGGAAGGTATGGGTATTATCGCCATAAAAACCGTACAAGGTGATGTAAAACTTCTTAATAATGTGCAATTTGTTCCTGACCTTGCACATAATCTGTTGAGTATTGGCCAATTAATGACTAGTGGTTATAAGATTGTGTTTGATGATGATATGTGTGTTGTGATCAACAAGAAGACTGGTCATAGTATAGCAAATGTACATATGACTCAAAATAAAATATTTCCGCTGGATATTTCAAATGTTGGGAGTAAAGCATTGATTGCTAAACAGAAAAATGAATCTGATTTGTGGCATTTACGATATGGTCATCTAAATATGCGTAGTTTGAAACTCTTGAGTCGAAAGGAGATGGTTGTTGGCCTGCCAAAAATAAATGATATTAACTTCTGTGAAGGCTGTGTGTATGGAAAACAAAGTAGGGCATCTTTTCCTACTGCGAAGACATGGAGGGCTACGAAGTCTTTAGAACTTGTTCATGCCGATTTATGCGGGCCTATGAAAACTGAGTCACTAGGTGGAAGCCGCTATTTTCTTTTATTTACTGATGATTATACCCGAATGAGTTGGGTTTATTTTCAAAAATCAAAGTCTGAAGCATTTGATAATTTCAAAAAATTCAAAGCCTTGGTGGAAAATCAAAGTGGAAATCGCATAATTGCTCTCCGAACCGATAGAGGTGGTGAATTTGTTTCGGAAGAATTTAATAATTTTTGTGATCAGTACGGCATTCGCAGAGACCTTACAGCCCCTTATACGCCAGAACAAAATGGGATTGCAGAACGGAAAAATAGAACGGTGGTAGAAATGGCTAAAAGTATGTTGAAGTCAAAAGGGCTCCCGAACAAGTTTTGGGGGGGAAGCAGTTTCTACAGCCGTATATCTTCTAAATATATCTCCAACAAGGGCAGTATTCGACCAAACACCATTTGAAGCATGGAGAGGTAAGAAACCGGGGGTAAGTCACTTGAAAGTATTTGGTTGTATATGTTATGCTTTGGTTAATAACCGTTCAAAATTAGATACAAAATCTGAAAAATGCATCTTCATTGGTTATTGTCTCCAATCCAAAGCATATCGTCTATATAACCTTGTGAGTGGCAAAGTGATTATTAGCAGGAATGTTGTGTTCAATGAGGAAGATTGTTCTCCCTGGTATACTAACAAAGATGGCACCAATTCTCATATTCCGATTGCTGAAATTAATGAAAATTTGGATACAGAGACAACGCCATCAAATACTCCCCCGTCAACACCACCTAGATGTAATAATCAGGGATTTGAAAATGATGGCACGGGCAGTGACAGTGATTCACCCGTCAGAAAATATAAGTCCCTGGAAGAAATTTACAGATCCTGTAACTTTGCTCTCCTTGTTACTGATCCAACCTTCTTTGAAGAGGCTGAGAAACAACCCGAGTGGAAAATTGCTATGAAAGCAGAAATGGATTCAATTGAAAAAAACAGAACATGGGAGTTGGTTGATCATCCCAAAAACAAAAATGTTATAGGCTTAAAATGGGTATTCCGAACAAAATACAATTTTGATGGAACTATCCAAAAGCACAAGGCTCGGCTAGTGGCGAAAGGTTACTCTCAACAGCAAGGTATTGATTTCGAAGAAACTTTTTCTCCTGTTGCTCGTTTTGAAACAGTGAGAATTATGTTAGCCCTTGCAGCCCAACAAAGTTTACCCGTATATCAACTTGATGTGAAGTCGGCTTTCTTAAATGGTAACTTAGAAGAAGAGGTATATGTTGAACAACCACAAGGTTTTATTGTGAGTGGTTCTGAAGACAAAGTTTACAGATTAAGAAAAGCACTTTACGGGTTGAAGCAAGCACCGCGTGCTTGGTATAGTAGAATTGATCTGTTTTTCCGAGAGCATGGGTTTACAAAAAGTGAGAGTGAACCAACCCTCTACACCAAACGTAAAGGAAACAATGATTTCTTGTTAGTTTGCCTTTACGTAGATGATATAATTTATATGGGTTCTTCCGAGTCTTTGGTTGCTGAGTTTAAGTCAAGTATGATGAAGACGTTTGAAATGACGGATTTGGGATTGTTGCAATATTTCTTGGGTCTTGAAGTGAAGCAAGGTATAGATGGAATTTTTGTGCGCCAAAAGAAGTATTCCATTGAATTATTGAAAAGGTTCAACATGTTAGATGGTGAGATTGCGGCCACACCAATGAATATTAATGAAAAGTTGCAACATGAAGACGGAACACAGGGAGCTAACTCAATGCATTTCAGAAGTTTAGTGGGTGGTTTAAATTATTTAACACACACTAGACCTGACATTTCTTACTCGGTCAGTTTAGTGTCCCGATATCTACACAAACCTACCAAACAACACTTTGGTGCGGCAAAACGAATTCTTCGTTATGTGGCTGGAACGGTAGAGTTTGGCATCTGGTATTAAAAAAAAACAAGGCTGAAATTGATTGGCTTTAGTGACAGTGATTGGGCAGGAAGTTTGGATGATCGTAAAAGTACATCGGGTAATATATTTAGCCTTGGTTCAGGAGCAATAACTTGGAGTTCGAAAAAACAAGAAACAGTAGCATTATCGTCTTCGGAAGCAGAATATGCAGCAGCTACTTCAGCAGCACGTCAAGCTTTATGGCTTAGAAAGCTACTTGGAGATCTTGGTTGTATACAAACAGAAGCTACTGGTATTTTCTGTGATAATAGGGCTGCTATTGCAATGAGTAAAAACCTCGCCTTTCACGCAAGGACCAAGCATGTTGATATCAAACATCACTTTATTCGACAACTTGTATCGGATGGAAAAGTAGTTCTCAAATTCTGTGGTACTAATGAACAAGTGGCGGATATATTCACAAAAGCGCTTCCTCAAGCAAAGCATGATTTCTTCCGAACAGAATTAGGAGTATGCAACTTTGAATCAAGGGGAGGTGTTGAAAGAATGATTCAAACTTAGATGAAGCATTGTGACTCTTGGAATGAAACATTGTATCTTAGAATGAAACATTGTATCTTATCATAATAGTAGTATAAATATGTAATTGTACTTGAATAAATATGTACACAAAAATAATCCTCAATAAAAATTACCAAGTATTATCTTCTCATAAATTTTTATCATATTTTTATGTTTTACCCAACACCACCATAGTAGCTTGACTAGCTTCCAATATCAGTTGGATGATTTGTCGTAACTAACGACTGTGAGGCCGGAGGTGGAACAGAAATGAGTGCATTAGTTTGTTGATTGTTAGAGTCATCAGGAGTATTCATGCTCGCTCTTATGGCTGAATTTGGGATAGCTTGCTCTAATTATAAGGCTGCCTCTGAATCCATACATATATATACAACACCAGCAAGACAACTTTTATTTTATACTCACTTTACTGATGTTAACCGTCAATAACTTTATCGGTTAAACTAGTACTCGTATTGTCATGTTCAGAGTAAGGTATGTTCTTTTTTGCTTAATTTCAGCTCTGTCTGTTTAGTTTAGTTCAGCTCATCTCTTCATAGTGGGTTTTGAGCAATGAGGTCTTAAGACCCCACAAGTTTTTGTAGATGTACCGAATCGTATGCTGATATATGTACAATTGTACTGATTTTTTACTACGTAAGACCCTTTTATTTTATGGGTGGTTATTAAATTTACGTTAAGATCCCGCTGATCGAATTTTCTGGCTACGCCACTGTCTCTTCATAAATTAACTATTATTCAGCTCCTTACAGCCGAAAAAAATAATTTATTTTTATCTTTAAATATAGGTTTTATTTGATCTGTCACAAATGAGAATTTGTGTATGAAAAGTTCCATGGAATATACCAAGTTGTTTCCTGCATATTGCGCTCTTGTTTCCACTGCTTTTTAGAGATAACCAAGTACACACGTTTTCTCACCTTCCGTTCCGATGCAACTTTTCTTAACAAATGCAACTTTTATTATAGGTTAAGATAAAGGTTTGCTAAATACCGCCCCTAGTATTTTTACTCCAAGTTATCCCGAGGAAGCATGACAAGTCACAATGACCATAGTAAAGTAATTTCTTAGGGGAAACAGAAGTTAATATTCCATATTATTTTACAGATTAAGATTTGAAATTCAGATGCAAGAACCGGCTTCCATCCGATTGAATCAGCTGAACAAACAAATACATTCTGCCTCCTCTAGAGATGGAAGCTGCAATCAGAACGAGCAAATTAACCATCAGAGATTATCATCAAAAGCTACGTTAACTGCTTTATATTTAACTCGAAAAACATTTGTGTACACACTACAATGACCGATTTGATATTAAAATTGTTTAGTGTGTCCTGTGGAATGTCCAAAGTTATTATGCCAAAAGTTGAACAATTTTGTTTTAGCACACCAAATATCAGCAAAAATTAAATAAAATAAAAAAACGCGTACTTAAACACGGATCCTCTAAACTTAAGATCTCAACATCGCTCAGTGACAACGCAAGTAACCAACCAGTAAATAAAGCATCGACTTGGTATGTAAGTAAAGGCACATTAACGGAAAATAAAGCATCGACTTGGTATATGCAAGAAAAAAGTTCTTTTATTTTTTCTTTGAACATTCTGAGACAAAAGTCAAGATGCCCTTGCTTTTACAAAGCCAAAAGACCCATTTCATATCATTCCAACTACGTATGTACCAAAAAAAAAAAAATATCATTCCAACTACGAAAACTTCCATGATTTCGGCTAACAATAAAAAAATAATGTTAGAGATATGTGTCGATATATTAAGATATCTACATATCATAATTACGGAATACGATATATTCAAATATATCGTAGATAATAATGTTGTGATTTTCTAGCTTATAATATATTCGGTTACCGATATTACGAGATCTTCAATAGTACTATATATACATCGTAATTGTAGTAGTTAGAAACACGAACAAATATTAAAAACTAGTTTGAATGCCCGTGCGTTGCAACGGAGTAATAAACTTATTTATAATGCAAAAAAAAAAGGGTTATAAGGGTTTAATGTTTACATTCTATGTCTAATGATTGGTTTACATATTATTAAAATATCTCTTTCAAAAAAAATAAAAGATTAATATATACGTGGGTTAACTCTTATTTATAATCATATAATCACCCTACCTTATACTAATCTTTCGATGTGGGACAATTCTATTATTTATATGTAATATATTCACCAAACTTGGATTATTTTTCTGATGTGGGACAATTCTACTATTTATACGTAATATATATTCATTAAACCTGCATTATTTTTCAATGTGGGACAAATAACATACTCAAAATTACAGTATCTTTTTTCCACTTAGTTCGACATCCAACCAGATCCCGAATACCGAATACGGACAATTGCTACTCATTATATCTAATAGTTATATTTAAATTTAATAATATGATCAAGTACTCTCCATTAATATTTGTACGTTGTTTTTCTTCAAAAAAAAAAATTCATAATTGAGATACGGAAATTTTCCATAGTATCCCTTAATTTTGTCAGATTTTCCATGTTACCCCTACTTTTAAGAATCTGCCTACGGTACCCCCGATGTTCCATTTTTTTGCCCATGGTACCCCCTAATGTAAAGGTTATTAAATGGACGTTAAGTTTGATGGCGTGACAATAAAATAACAATTAAAAATAATTCCCCCTTTATTGTTTTATTGGTACGAATATCTCTCTCTTTTAAATAAAAATATAATTAACTATATCATTATAATATTAGAAATTTCTCATGGTAACTTTGAACTTTGATAGATTACACATGGTACCCCTAATTTTAAGTTTCTACAAATGGTACCTTTGTGTTCACCTTTTTCTTTCTCAGAATACCATTTGACAACTTCCGTCATAAGCCCATTACTCTTATGACTTAGGGACGCCTTTTTCTTTTGTTATCTATAACACAAACACTTCATTATCTAATTCCTAAATCCATATATTATTTAATAAACTAATATTTAATACCTAAATAACAAAACACAAATAGCATGGCATGCTCAATTACTCATCTAGTTACTCATAAGAGTAATAGCATTATGAAAAAAAGTAAACACAAGGGTATTATATGTAGAAACTTAAAATTAGAGGTATTATGTGTAATCTACCAAAATTCGAGGGTATCATGAAAAATTTCCGTTATAATACTGATCATTTTATCGCTCTTTCTCCCACCTAAAAAAAATGTTACAACTTTAAAAATTTAACATTTAATTCAAGATTATGTTTAAAGTCTCTTATATAATAAGTATACTTTGAGAGATTAATATATTTGGGGTGATACCTAAGTTCTAAGGATAAATCCTATTTATAATCATGGGATCACCTCGAGACATGATAATCTTCGATGTGGGACAATTCAACTATTTATACGTAGTATATATTTATCACATCTACATTCTTTTTCAATGTGAGACGAATAACATATTTAAAAGTACACCATATTTTTTGAACCTAATTCGACATCCAACCCGATTTAATAATAAGTAAATACTATATTATCTATTAATATTCATACATTTGTTTTCTATTTTTTTTATCATAATAAAAATATGTGCAAATGATATGAACCTATACTCTAATGATAGAGATTTTTTTAACACAATTCTAATTATATTATTTAAACGTAGTATATTTACCACACCTACATTATTTTTTAAATGTGGGACATATAAAATCAATAGGTAAAAAATATAATGATATAAACTTTTAAGAGCACTCCAAGACAGTACTTAAGATACGCAAATGATTTTGGGTTGATGCCTAAGTTCCAAGGATGCCTCTTATTTATAATCATGGAATCACCCACCTTATGTTATATTTCGATGTGGAAAAATTCTATTTTTTATATGTAGTATATTTGTCACACCTATATTATTTTTCAATGTGGGACATATAACATACTATGAAATACACCATCTTTAATATGTGCAAATTATATGAAATCTATACATACTCTAATGATAGCATTTCTTACCATGAATCTAATAATATTATTTTCATAATTTTTTTACCGACATTATTTCTTTAGTTTTGTACTCTGTCAGGAGACTACCATTAGTAAAACCTTTAGTTTTGTATTTTTTGATTTTCTTGCTCATGTTCTTAACTCTTTCCCGGGTAGTTCCCAACAATTTCAACTTTATTTTTTATATCATATCGTAGATAATGATTGAAAATCTTAAGAGCTCTTTAAAACAATATTTATGAGACTCAATTTTTTTTGGGTGGATCATAAGTTCCAAATATGCCTCCTATTTATAATCATAGGATCACATCACCTTGAACTAATCGTTCGATGTGGGACAATTCTACTATTTATATGTAGCATATTCACCGCACCTACGTTATTTTCCAATGTGGGACAAAACATACTAAAAAGTACACAATTTTACGTATTACGAAGTACACCATCTTTAATATGTGCAAAGAATATGAAATTTATACTCTAATGATAACATTTTTTACCACAAAGCTAATTATATTATTTTCATAATTTTTTTAACGATATTTTTTTGCCAAATGAAATGTAAAAGGTTGATATAAAAATTGGAAATATCACTTGAATATAATTTAGGAAATATACATATTATAATAATTAAAAGATTCTCCACTTTATTTTTTACATTAAAAATTATATTTTCCTAAATTGATTTTTGATGATGTGGACGCTCTCAGATCGCTCGAAAAAACTCTCTTTTTTTATATATATATATATATATATATATATATATATATATATATATATATATATATATATATATATAGATACGACAATCACTTTATGAATTCCTCCCCTCTCAATTTCTAATAAATAACGTAAGGAGTAGTATCTAGATAGAATATGTGAGTTACGAATATAATACCCTGGTCATTTATGAGACTGGCTCCGGAATCCAACATGAACAACGCTTGCTGAACGATCATTTGTCCCAGTAGCAATATCCATTCCCTGGTGTGTGCACCAGTAAGTAATCAGGTTTATATTTTCGATCAGTATACACAAAATCAACACGCGATATAAACAAAAGTCCATGTAGGCTGTGTAAAAGATTGGATAGTCTCTCCACGCGCACGTTGCCGTCTGGCTTGGCTTCGTGACACGTGCGTGGTGTGGTGGAGCAATGTTTTTTATCCGGGCCCGAACTAATTCCTCGGATTCTAACTGTTGGAATTCTAGTCGTTGGAACATTATTACACAATAATGTCTGCACTTAATTTACGATTTTATGGCATTTAATCTACAGATTTATGGTATCCAATGTCACTGTTGGAGCCTATCTTTCTGCCTATAAAGTGCTCAACCTTCCACACCTTTATTCGTCAGTGTAGACACCGAAATTTTATATTTTGGTATCTATTTATTTTAACAAAATCTTTAGTATTTAGAGATAATTATCAATAAATATTGTGATAATATCTTAGATATTTTTAAAATCTTTATCTTGCCCCCTAAGCCAGCTACAACTATAAATACAGCTACAATCTCTAGGGTTAGAAGAGGAGCAGATGGATTAAGTCAAATGACTCCATCATCCTACTACCAAATTGTAGGTACATGGAACAAGTCACAAAACGACCCCATCATCTCCCTACGAGATTAAGTCGATAAGACCCACGTAGTACTATCAAAACCCTAACTTTAAGAGATGGAATCAAGAGATCTACGAAAGTTGTAACCTTCAATCTTTCAATAATAAAATTCTTGTTTTCCGTATTATTTTTGTACCTCTTTATTGTTTATCGCAGGTTTCAAATTTTTATGGCTTACAGTCAGAAAATACACAAAAAAATCTTCTTCTCTTTTCTTCTCTTCTACATTCTGTCATATTGAGAACAGTTCGCACTTTCGTCTGTGGAGTGCACCATTTTGCGAAAGAAGGTGTTAGCCCTGAAGTTGGTGACTAAAGAACCCAAGGAGCACCTATGTGAGGGTCTAATTGACTTAGGGCAGTGTTCTTACACGACGTCTCGATTAAGGGTATTTCGATCAGCTAAGTTCATATTTCCTACAATCTAAGTCAGTTATAGAACTTTCTAATCTTTGTTATTGTTTACTGCTTTTATTCGTTTTTCAACAATGACAAACCCATTCGAAAATTCTGACAATTCCAATGTCAATTGAGAAATTGTTACCACCACTCCTAACAATTCTGTCACCCACTATACTATGCTACACTAAATTGTTCCTGACCATAGTAAGATGAAACTTTTAGATTGAAAAACGTATAGGAGATGGTCTGAAAAAATTCTGTTTTATTTCCAACCATATGAGATTGATTATGTCCTTTTTCAAGAATCGCAAACTTCCGAAGTGTCTAATTCGTCTAAAACTGCCAAACCCGATAACAAATCTGCAAAAGACAACAAAACCGTTAGAGGTCTTATTATTAGAGCTAAGAAGTTTTGAGAAGTCTGAAGTCCTCAAAACTTAAGAGTTAAATGTTCTCCGGAAAAATGTTCTCAAGATATATTAATAAAACATTAAAATTTGCAACTTTAAAATCAAAAACTGCCCAAAACGCAATAAAACCGTTCAATTTTGGGCTTAAAACGCAAACCCTGCTTAGCAGTCATGTTGCGAATGCGTTTACATGCGAAAAACACTATTTTTTCATCAAAATATGACGCTCCGATCAGATGAACAGTATATATATATATAGGAATGAGATCACGTAAGTATGGCTCATATATTTGAGGATTGAGGATTAATACTAGCCATCAGATCTAAGAGATATAATGGCCAATATTATGCGCGCCTCATTAAGGGCAAAATGGTCATTTCCACCCCCGGGTATATATATTCCATTTCTCACTAAATTTGATTTATTGTCGCTGAATTCACTTTTCTCTCTACCTTCTCTCTTCTCGTCATCTTTCTTCTATTCAATCCCCAAATTTCAATCGCTGTACTTGTGATTTCTAGGTTTCCACCTGAATCTCAGCTTTACCTTTGTCATTCTTCTATTTCCGATCAATTATCATATTCATTCGTTCATAATTGCGATGTCAGGTACATTTATTTTCTTTTAATTTGTAATTTCTGCCTTTTCAATTTCGATTATCTTTTTTCGCCTTTTCAATTTCGATTTTTAGGGTTTGTGTGTTAATAAGGTTTTGATTGCAAACGATTATGACGCCTGACATGATTCGATGTTAAATTAGTGGACAATTGTAGAATTTGTCCCTAATTAACTTTTAAGGCTCAATTCACTCAATTAATTAAGATGTTGGCTTATAAAACTCTATCTCAGTATAAAGCCAAGAGATTAATTACTCCTTCTTTTACTAGTGGTTATTTGAATGACTCAATTTGAGATCTTATGATTTACATCTGTTTTACATTTGTTACTCTTTAATATTAGCTAGTAGTAGTATACATTTATCCGATTTAGGTTCTAAATTGTTTGACATCTTATAAATATCACATATTTGCTGCTATTGCTGCTAAAGTATCACATATTTGATCCAACTTGCCTTATTTATTCGATATTCTTCATCGTTTTGTAATTTGTTTGCGCAATTTTATCTGAACCTTGGTTCTTTGGTTGTGTACAACACTTCCTCTTGAAATCAAGAATATGATGATAACTGTTCTTGACTATGACAAAGATCATCCACCTTATTATATTTATATAAGGTTGCCTTGCAGTTGGCTTTATTGTCTGGTATGCTCTCTTTGGCTTATTGTTTTCTCCTATTTGTGTTGGGAGTATTTATATTACTTTCCTCTCTTTATAGTTGTCTGTTTTGAAGTCGAGCCATCTTATTTTGGCCCAGTAACAGTCGGTAGTTTCTCTGATTAGGAGATGCATTTACAGAAACTATCTTATCTCTTATCAGAGCTTATACTTGGTGATGTTGAATTGCTGGTTTTAGTAAATACCTGTAAGATGTTCCTTTTAGCCTGTACGGGAAAAGATAATGTAGCTACTCATCCTGATTTCCATGATTTTGTATCTCTTTTCCCTAAATTAGGTTCAATTTGCGAGGATCTCATATGATTTATTAGCCTGGGGACCATCTTTGCGCTGGAGCTCTAAGTCGAAGGTTCTAATGCTGGGTAATACTGCTTTACATGAACTAGATGTTTGTTGCTCTTTGAAATACATAATTCGTACTAATTAGATGTTTTCGCCGTTAACACCATAAATACATGGTTGAACAAGCCACACTGCTGGCTTTAAAATAATACAATATCTTGTTTGATCCAATTAAGGTTTTTTAAATGAATCTACAAAATAGTTACTGAATTAGAGCAAATATTTCTTATCGATTATCTATATGCAAACTTGTCTCTCATGGGTTCTCGAAAGTCTTGGTGCAAGGGTTCTTGTCTCTCATGGGATTTTCTATTTCATTTACTCACTTAGTATCAATGTTAATTTTTTATCTTTTAGCTCAAAAGGGAGAGCATGTGCTATTGCACAAGACGTGGGTTCGAACCCCACAAAGATGAGCTAATGTATTTATATAATTTAAATAGTATTGTTAGCATTGTGATATTGTATTGCATACGTTGTGATATTGTATTATCAGACATATGATATTGAATTGGATATGTATTGTGATATTGTATTGGATATGTATTCTTTACTATACAATATCACAACATATCCATTACAATATCACATTTGCCTCTTATAAATATCACAAGTTTTTAAAAGAAGTATCACACTAATTACATTATAGTAACACATTGTATTCTTTACAATATCACAATGTATTCAATACAATACCACAAAGTATTCAATACAATATCTCACTTTTTGGGAACTAATCATTATTGTTTTAATATTACAATATCAGACGTTTTGCAATACAATGTCACAAAATATACAATATAATATCACACTTTTTCAAGTAGTCTTTGTCAGTCAAGGTAAAACAATGAATGTTACCTGAGTATTACAATATCAACTATGTTACAATACAATATCACAAGATATACAATGCAATATCACACTTTTTTAAATAGTCTTTGTCAGTCAAGGTAGAACATTGATTGTTCTCTTAGTGTTACAATATCAACTATTTTACATTACAATATTACAAAATGTTCAATACAATATCAAACTTTTTTCCAAATAATCTCCGTCAGTCTGATTGTTTTTCTAGTATAACAATATCACATGTCTAACAATACAATATCACAACATATCCAATACAATATCACACTTGTTTACTATAATAGAAATAACACATGTAAGATGAAGAAATAGCGGAAGGAACCCTTTGAAATAGCACAAAAATGCAAATGAAATTGTACTTTGAAATAGCAGATTAACAGTAGCCTATGTGGGACTTGAACCCACATTATTTGCGCATTGCGCAATGCTCTACCGATTGAGCTAATAGGCTTTTATGAGGCATAATTTTTACAACTACATTCTCGGCATTGACAGGCTACTCCTTCGTTGCACTCGTCAACATCTGCATAAACAGCAGATTTCAATATATCACAATGATGTCAGAATGTTTCAAATAAACATCAAAACTAGATTTGATCTATCATTTAATAACAATGAGTAAATCAAGATAAGTCATACCTTCACAATGATTCCCATCACCCCTGAATCCAGGTGGACATTTACACTCTTTTCTGTGTTCATCCTAAAAATACAATACGATTTTCATTTGCATGATTAATGTATTGTACAGAAACAAATCTCAACACAAAACATTGTAAAATGTTTATTGTTGTATGCACAAATTATGCCACTTACCAAGCAAGCAGTATATGTCCTGCCACCACGGTTATCCTTCCAACACCCTTCATTGTTAATCCGACAGCGCAAGTGACCAGATGCTACCAAAAACATTAAATTAAAACAGAATTAAAAATGCTCGAGGCTTCGGCAAATCAGGGCTACAAAGCTCCCGAACTGGTAAAAATCAAAGACTCCTGTGAAAGTACTGATATATACAGTCTAGAAATCGTCTTACTAGAACTATTGACTGGCAAAGAACTTGTCAACTACAATTCCTCGGATTCTTCCAATATCTCAGCCTGGTCCTTGGAGCCACCTTTTGACATTCTTTCATCCGAGTCCTCATTTAGATCTTTGTTTCCATTATAACCAACTTGCTCATCATCTTGCGTTTGTATCTTCTCTCTGTTCTCCTTTGAACTATAACTTTATCTGGATCCATGCTCATCACTTGAGGTCGTCTCATCCTTCCTCGTATCTCTATATCCGATTTCTTTGCCCTTAGACAGTGAGGTATCCTCATTTCCCTGGTTGGAATTGATATTCTCATCTTCTTCTGAACTTTTGTCCACCACCTTTTGCTATCGAATCAACGCAGTTGGATTCTTGAAAGGTTCATTTTCCCGTGAGTAAACTCCCTAGAGCTCTCCTGGCTCAGTTTCTCAAGCTTAGGAACCTTTTTCATTCCTAGAGAAACCGCAATATTACCCTGAGGATCCACAAAGTGATGGCATCATGATCCAGGCTCCAATTAAACCAGTTGTTACCATAACAATAATAACTATGCTGGAACAATAGTTTGATGACTTCCTCCCATCAACCCGGGTATTCCCACAACTACAAATCCAGGCAACTACAACGGCCCTTTAACAACGATTATTCACGAAAATCACAATAGACATTGTAGAATGTATGGCGCGAATTTTACTAAAATAAATTACAACGGGTATTGTTATAAACACCGTTGTTATTAGTTTTAACAACGGGTCACACATTCACAACCGTTGTTAATAATTTGGCACAAAATTGGCGCAAAGTTAGTGAAAAGTAATCACAACGGTTATTTTTGAAACCCGTTGTTAAACCTTATTTAACAACGGGTGTTTTTTACAACCGTTGTTAAAACTTAGTTCACAACGGTTGTTGTTTAATAACCGTTGTCAATACCTTCCATATTATAAACCACACAAATGAAGTCTGCTGACCCACAAAACACAACCCTTAATACACAAACACAAACACAAATGAGACAAACAAACACATACACACTCTCTTTCTCTCTTTCTCTATTTTTCTCTTTCTCATCGTCGCTTTATCTTCTCGCCGTCGCTGTGATTTCATCGTCTATTACGTTCTGTATTTATCAGGTAAATCTCGCCGTCACTGTTAGTTTCATCGTCATTATTTTCTTTTTCTATTTATTTATTTTGCATGTATGTGTTTTTATCGACCATTATGTTATTTGTTTAAGTATTGTTCGCATAATTAGTTAGTAAAACAATGAAGAAGCAAGATGAAGAAGTAAGATAAACATAATTAATATATATATATATATATATATATATATATATATATATATATATATATATATATATATATATATATATATTTATAAATACATAAATTAAAAAAAAAAATTACATATGTAAAAATGCAATTCTTATATTTTCATAGAGGATCTTATTCTGCTCTATCGTATCCGTCCTCTCCTCCTTGGCTATTTGGAGGTTCCGTTCAGCAGTTGCTATATCGTCATATAGCCGCAATCGCTCTTCTTTGCTCCGTCAAGCCATCTTCTTTGGCGTGCTTGGTGCGGATCGAGCATCCGCAAGGTAGCTCCTGAAACTTTCCTCAATATGGAGGAACCGGCGGATGAAGTTGTTGTTCTCGATCATGGTAAGAGTCTTAAGGATGAAATCATTCATTTTGTTGGATTTTTTTGAGTTTGATTTGAAAGATTAAGTAGAGTTTGTTTTAGCAGTTAGAGTTTGGAGATGAATATATGAGATAATGGAAATGTTAGTTGAGATATGCAATGTATTTATACTAAGCAATGTGTGGGTTGAGTTAATTGCTTTTTAATTAATATATATGTTAGGAAGTTGTGCCATAATCATCATCATATCTCTCAATAATGCTGCTTCAAATCCTATTACTAACCCTTCTCATTCCATATTATCCGTTCATATGTACAAAGTGATGTCGATGTAGTAATAATGCATGCATCGAATTCTAACAGCCGTAATTATGCATGCATCTAGTAATATTTAATTTAATTTTTTTTTATTTTTTAAGAACAAACAACAACGGTTGTTTTAAAACAACCCGTTGTCTTTAGTTATAACAACGGTTTTGTATATTAAAACCCGTTGTTATAACTTTCCCCCCAAAATTGAGTCACACTTTCCACAACGGGTTTTTATACATAAAACCGTGGTTAATAGTTTTAACAACGGTTTCCTTAAGTAAACCAACCGTTGTTAAAACCTTCTACAACGGACGCTTTAACAACGTCCGCTTTTTTATATAACAACGGTTTTTGACCGTTGTTATAGCCTGTATCTGTAGTAGTGTCCTTCCCATGGCCATACCGGAACCAGTATGACAATCACTGTGTCGAGCAATGTGATCCCTATTTGGTAACATATGACTCTAATAAGCTAATCAATCTTGTCAATCTGTTAAACAGCATTACAAAATTCAATAAAAATCAAGAAAAGTGAGTGATTTACCTGTATCATAGCCAACATGTATATCTACATTACTCATTTTACTGAACACATCATACAAAGATGAATTCCTCAACTGTATTTCAAACAAATAACAATATCGCATCATATAAATAACAATATCACATCATACAAAGATCAATTCCTCAACTGTATTTTCAAACAAATTCAATTCTATAATATGAAACTGTAATTCTGCAAAATTAAACAACGTTTAACCCTAATTTTCGCAATTAAAACAATATGAAACTCTAATTTTCACAATTAAACAATGTTGAAGTTTAAATTTCACAATCGCACAATGTTGAACCCTAATTTTCACATTCGAACAGTTATAAACCTAATTTAGGGATTGACACAATAAGAAACCGACCCTAATATTCACAATTGAACAATATTGAATACTAAATTTCACAATAGAACAATTATAAACCCTAATTTACGAGATTGAAACAAAAAATACATGTATTTAACAACTACAACTGCAAGTGATGATAGTAATTACATAATCAATCGACTTTAACAATTATTTCACTAAAATATTCCTAACCTCAAAAATTCGACAGTATTAAGGCAAAAATTGTACCTGAATTCTACTCAAGAAGCAATTGTATTCAATAATGATCGGTACTTCTTCGTAATTTGGAGTGATTCGACAATCTAATCGATCGTTTGCTTTGTTTTTGATTCAGTTTTTAGAGAGAGAATGTGTTAAGAAAATTTGAAATGTCGCGCGTTATGTTTTCTGATCAAGTGTGAATTGTTTTTTGTTACGTTGTCAGCATTTGATATTTTTTAAAACGCCTGATATTTCATTTCTTACTCAATCCTCAAATATTTAGTAGTTCTCACCGGATCCCGACTATATATATATATATATATATATATATATATATATATATATATATATATATATATATATATATATATATATATATATATATATATATATATATATGAAACAATTTCATTAATTCGGCATCTCTAATTTAATCATATCAAATTAGTCATAAATAAATTGGCAATAACATATACTCCGTATTAAATATATATATTAGACATAAAATTAGACTAATTAAATTAGACATATTAACCAATTAACATAAATATATATTCTATATGTAATATTTTTTGTCACAAACTTGTAGCCTCTTATAAACTGCAAGTGGGAGTGTAAGTGTAAAACAAAGTGCGAGAAGAGTTGTGAGAGATCACAATGGAGACTTATTGTACCGTATATTATACTTCGTAACAAACAATACGTTGTTGCTCTTTCATGGACAGAGATTATTCCTTTATAAACTTTTTGTCATTTCTTTTCCATACCTTACCCTTCCCCTAAAAAATAAAATAAACACTCTCTTTCAATTACTCAATTATGGACTCTAGTTCTCTTGTCGATCAAGTAATAATTCTAATTTATTAACTTTATTAACTATGCTATATAAAATTAGTGAGATTGAATTAATTTAGACTAATAATCAAATTAGAATTCGAAGAAATTAAGGTTTGAAAAATATTATTTACCACTGCATTTTTGTTCTAATTGATTGACTAATTAGTGATTATATTATGTAGTGCAGTTGTGCCCTTACTTATACATTATATTGTTCTCATCACAATCTTGTTGCAGTGTAGGTAAGAAATCAGAGAAAAATGTGCTCAAGTTTGTGAATGTTTGTAACCTAATGTTTGCTTTTATACATTACGAGACCTCTGAATATTATCACCTTCAAGTCTGCAAATGTGCGAAGTCATTGTTTCTGGTTTTTTTTTATTATTGTTGTCCTCTAGTGTTGAGCCAGGATAAATCCTACTCTGACCAGACTATATGTAGCGTTGTAATGTCTGACTAGGGCACTCAAGCAACGTTCAGGCATCAGCGAGGAGAGGGAATGAATATATTAGAATGATGATTGTATGATAATGATTATAGAGAGATGATTATGAAGAAGAAGATTATACTCATTCATCAAAAGTGAGTACAATCTATATTACATCATCTATTTATATTAATCATACACCGACATAGTCTAACCACTTATAGTCATAATAACTAACTTAAACTAACTCAGGTTAGTTATAACAAACTCAATATAACTAACTCTTATCAGTTAGTTACTCTGTCTTATATTCCCCCCCCCCCCCCCCAAGCTTGAGTTGGTGAGAATACTAAACCAAGCTTACTGGCTAGAAATTGATGTTGTGCAGACCCAAGTGCTTTGGTCATCAAATCAGATAATTGGAGTCCAGTTCTAACATGTTTGGTGAGGAGAAAACCATCTTGCCGCTTCTCAAGAACATAGTGACAATCGATGGACAAATGTTTTGTCCTTTCATGGAAAATAGGATTATGAGTAAGATGCTCTGCAGCTTTATTATCACATAGCAATGGAACTGGTTTAGGAACAACTACATTCAAATCCTGCAGAATGCTATCCAACCAGACAAGTTCAGAAGAGGTATAAGAGAGACTTCGATATTCAGACTCCGATGAACTCTTACTGATAGTTCGCTGTTTTTTAGTTTTCCATGAAATCAGGGAAGATCCAAGAAAAATACAATATCCACTTAGGGATTTGCAGGTGAATGCACACTGTCCCCAATCTACATCACTATAGGCAGTAAGGAACAGATCAGATGTAGCACTGTAAAATAAACCAGTATTGATGCTGCCCTTTAAATACTTGAGAACATGAGTAGCTTCCTGTAGGTGTGGAAGTCGTGGTTGACTGATGAACTGACTCAGATGCTGTACAGAATAAGACAAGTCCGGTCTTGAGGAATTTAGATAATGCAATCTGCCAATTAATCTCCTGTAAATTTCAGGATTGTCCAGTAGTTGCCCTTCATCATTAGATAATTTGAGACCTCTTGGTAATGGAAAAGTAGTAGGCTTACAATCCTCCATCTTCATATCTTGAAATTTATCCAAGATATACTTTCTCTGGTTTATCATAATTCCTGAGGCATTAAGTGAGATTTCTAATTACAAAAAATATCTCATATTACCCAAATCTTTGATTGAAAATTTGGAATCTAGACCTTGCTTTATGCCAGCAATTTGTGCATCATCCGTGCCAGTTAATAAAACATAATCTACATAGACTAATGCAACCACAAACGCCTTACTGACTGCATTATGTCTGGTAAACAATGAATAATCAAGTTTAGACTGCACAAATCCAATGCTTTGCAGATATTTGGTCAATTCTGTAAATACCTCATTTCTGCACCTCCTGCAAACCACCCGGTGATGATTGGGCCGCATGTTTGGTATACAGAACGATTTGTGACAGTTTGTAAGTTTATCGTCAAGTGATCGCTCAAACACTTGTGTCTACCTCATAGTCGTCATCTACGCGCCGATACGGTCGTTTTGGCAGTAATTAGAGTACATTTGGAGTCCGGACCAAAAACCGTCTTCATTTTCTAATAACCGTTTAAAATGCCGAGTCAGAATGTTCTGGAATGTTCCGGATATTTCTATTCCATATATTCCAATCTTTTGATCTTTAGTAAAATATCTCCCGTAATATTCACACAAAATATTAAGGAAACGAGATTAATCCACTTTTCCATAATAAAAACACGGAAATCTTTCTTCCGCAGGAGGAAACCACTGAGGAAAGGACGCAGCAAGTGCCGCGCCTCTTCCAAGGGACGCAGTGCCTGCTGCGCCTCTTCCTCAGTCCTTTTCTACGTATTTTTCGTATCTTTTCGAGATTCACTTCCAAAGTTTCTCCGAAAACCCTACTTCCTCCGTGTGATTAGTATAAATAGAGACCTTCGGTCTCTCATATTTCTCACGCGAGTGTCCGCCCTTCTCTTCTCCCTTTGCATTCTAGACCATGTTCTTACTTTTTGGCGCCTACGTGCTTGAACATTCGACCACGTAAGTTAGGATCTTTCTGAGTACCAGCCTCGTTTTGCATGACTGACCAATTTGACCAACTCCACCATAATCAACTTTAATCAACTTTATTTCTTTCCTCCTAGAGCACTTTCGTCGTACATTCGAGTCAAGCATCACTAAACGTTAACTTAGTTCATCTCGTTTCGTCAAACATGTAAGTCTGAGGGTGTAAATCCTTCTTTTATTTATTGTTGTTTATTTTTGTAATCATAATTGTAAGATTTATGTTGAAAATACGCTTAAAACCGATTTGCAAAACCATGTTTTAAAACCCTTTTTACGAATTATCAGGAGACAGACGTCGAGAAAGAACGCAGCAACTGATGTACCTCTTCGAAGGGACGCAGCACCTGCTGCGCCTCTTCGTGAGGCTGCTGCAGTTCCTGCTTCCTTTCTTCTTCCTTCGTCTTTTCTTAATCCGATTGTTTTTGTTTCGCTTTCAATTGTTCTTTGTTCATTAGCACGATAATTTCTAGTATGATAATTTTAACATGTAAATTAATGATGAATTCATCTTTTAAATTCCGACTTAAATCCCTTATAATTCATATTTACGGGTTTTCGTCATTAAAATCAATTCGGGTTTTAGAGGTTCGATTCATCCATATTGAATCTCTGGAATTCATTCATTGATATATTTGCGTCCGTTATTCCTCACCATCATTAATCCGTCATTAACCATCTGTTTAACCTAATTAATTTTTTTTAGTTTGTTTAGTTCATTAATTAATCTTTAATCTTGTAAATAACTCGTATTGATTAATTTTGTTCTTGTTTTATCGTTTTTATCACCTCATTCATGTGTATATAATTATTGATGGGGCATATTCTGCACCGCTGACCAAGTCAACATATTGAGCAAGGTCAAAGGTATCCACAGCAAAGTCAACGACTTAGACAGTCTAGCCGACCCATCCCATCGGCCTGTCACCTGGGTCTCGGCATGGTAACCAGCCAGCCGGGGCACATATCCGCGTACTCATATCCAAGACCCTCGGCCGGCCTGCCATGGGTCCATCGGCCGAGGGTGGAACGGTCTTTCCACCTGCTAGCCACTTGGCCACTTGGCCACTACGTGACAAAAGGTGAAAGCCTATAAATACTCCTCAACCTTCATTAAGGAAAGGATCCACAAATTAACCTAATAACCACTATTCATCTGGTAATATCTTCCTTAACTCTCTACACTATACTCTTAGCCAAGCTATAACAACTTCTCTCTAAGTTTACTGACTTGAGCGTCGGAGTGAGTACGCTCGGCCAAAGCCGAGCCCTCAGTTTGTTCACCGTTTCAGGAGACTGTAAGGAGAATTCAAGCTAGGACATCATTCTGCGAGCTACGAGTGGTAACAAATATCTGCTCTGGAATTACACCCGGAACAATTGGCGCCGTCTGTGGGGAAGACACTAGAAGCTAGTCACATTCATTCCCAAACAACAAAAACAAAAACACAAAAAACCCACCCAAAAAGCTAAGAGGATGTCAAAACAACAAGAGGTGTTCGTTAATGACGAAACCGAGCTACACCAAGATGATACATTTCACCATTCTGGAGTCGTGCAGCCCTCCACCGGCGGAGTAGTCCAACCGGAATTCGGAATGCCGACAATACCGGACACGCCGTCACCCGCCAACCAGGTCACCATCATGGGACAGGTGGTTGACGTAGCAAAACTGAAGACGCTCCTGGACCTAATTGGGAGTACGCCGGCTCACACTGTCACGCCGACGAGAGCGGCGGAAACCGTCCAGGAGACTAGGGCCCAAAACGTGACTCCGAGAAACTTGAACGGAGCGCTGGGAGAAGCCGACCCTATCAAGACGCCGGAGGAGCCCAAGGTGGTCGTGGTAAACATAAGTCCTTCTCGCACTCGGGAGAGGACAACGTCGCCGCAACACCGACGAGGCACACCCCGGAGGAACCAGAGAAGCCCGACTCAGGAGAGTCGGAGAAGAAGCCCAAGCCGGAGAAGGAGTCCTTCCCGCTACGAGGAGAGGAGCCGGACTAGGAATGCGAGGAGTCGGTCGCCGCGTATCATTCGACACGTGGTCAAGCAGCCACTCAGTGATTATGTCCTTGACACCGCCGTGCCAACTAAGCTGAAGTTGCCGGCGTTCACGTACAAAGGAGATAGCGACCCAACCGACCACGCCGAGGCCTTCGAGTCTTACATGTCGGTATGGGAGCAGCCCGACGAGGTCTGGTGCCGAGTCTTCCCGACAACTCGCATGGGATGGCTCGGGGTGGTACAAGGGGCTCCCCGAGGGTTCGATATACTGTTTCGCCGACCTAAAGGACGCCTTCTTAGCCCAGTACTCTTGCAACAAAAGGAAGGCCGTGGAGACATCGGACCTCCTAACTATCAAACAGGAGGAGGGCGAGTCTCTACGAAGCTATGCAAAGAGGTTCGACGGCAAGGTTCAGCAGATTTGGGTGATCAACCCCGAACTGGCGGCTTTCGCACTGATGAAGGGCCTCCCAAAGGGAAACTTAAAGGACGAACTCATCAAGCACGGGGGTTTGGGCCTAGATGCCGCTAGGAGGATGGCCAATCAGGCCATCAAGGTAGAAGACTACCACAAAACCTGGGTAGACCACAGCGAGACTGGGCACTCAGAGAAGAGGAGTCACCGGGAGGACAGCCCGGATGAAGGACACCGTGACAACAATAGGTCACGGTCCGACAAGCCCGCCAGGAAACAGAACTCGACGGGCGCCGGGGGGAGTTCGGCACCATACTACCGAAAGCAGTACAATGATCACACCCCCTGGTCGTATCCGCCGCAGAGGTTTTCTCCCTGAGCAAAAGCGAAGGTCAGAAGTGGGAAAGGCCCCCTAAGCCGAGGGGCGACGGTGACACAAGCCAGTATTGCGAGTACCACGGCTACACCGGCCACTTAACGAACGATTGCCGACATCTAAAGAATGCCATTGAGGAACTAATCCGGAAGGGGAACCTAGGCAAATACATTGCCGGAAGCCAAAAAACGGACGCCGGTGGATCAAATAAGAAATCCGTCTTAGAACGGAAAGGAGTAATCAATGTTGTCATCGGGGGCAATGAGAGCGGTGAATCCACTCGCGGGTACAAACGGCACCTGAATGAGCTATATCAGGCCATCAACTTCGTGCCCAGCACAGCAACCCCCGCCTCCAACATCCCCGACATGACCATCGGGAAGAAGGACTACGAGGGAGTCGTCGCTCCTCACAGCGATCCACTCACAGTCCACCTAGACATAGCCAACCACTTGGTGAAGAGGTGCCTAATTGACACAGGGGCCTACACGAACATTATGTACGGAGAATGCTTTCTCAGTCTCGGTCTGAAGGTTGAAGACTTGACCCCCTGCACCGGCCCGTTGTACAGCTTTTCGGGGGCCGGCCTGGTACCCCTGGGGTCAATCAGGCTGCCAGTAGTGTTTGGGGAGCGGGGTGCTGCCAGGAACGTCATGTCGGAGTTCGTGGTCATTGACGGTACATCCTGTAACACCCCCATACTCCGAGTGCCTTACCAGGACCACTCAGGTATGAAGACATCACCATCTCAGTTGCCCGAGGTATGATAATCAAATAGACAAAACAGAAACAACATTTATTATAAGTAATTTAATGAATAAGTACAATCCTTGAAACCAAACTGAAAGTACAATACATTATTCCAACTAATGTTCTCAATCGAAATAGAAATAAAAGCTAAACTACAGCGGAAGACTCTATCGTCATGTCGTGGCCATCCGCCTATCCCCGTATCATCTCTATACTCGCTCAATATCCGCTCACCATCCCCGAATGGATCACCGCAGTTTTACAAAACAACACCGGGGTCAATACTAATCACACAATCAAAATAGATAACAACAATAAGACAAACAGACAAATTTGAACTGTCACACACACACACAACACCACCAACTCCCATCATCTCAATCCGATCGTCCTTTGGACCGACCCCGCGATGGGGGACCGCACCGTTCCCACCTAAGCCCCGCTCATCGTACGAGCGATAACCCTGTCCATTAATGTGCACATCCCCTTTCGTGGCGGGTTCCACGAAGGGCGAAACTAGGGCGTGAGATCACTCCCGCAAGTGACCCCACTCAGCCGAGAACGCATCTCGAGGACCATCACAAACACAACCACAATCACAATCACAATTACAATTACAATTACAATCATCATGTCAATCAACTAACTACAAAGACATCACCAATATCCCATTATGGGACTAATGCGAGTAGGAAATCCTACCCGGAAAGCACAACACGCAGAGACGGTATCTGTTTGTCTCAAAACGCCTCTTCTACGAATTCTCCTCCTAACATATAACACATAAAGACTACTATTCAAATACTGCTCATAACAACCCCCAAATCCCAAATTAGGGTTTCATCAATCTTAACAAAACAGTATATAAATTATATTAAAAGCTTACCCTCGACGCAAGGAATCCAACGACACAAACTACGATGCAATCCGACCGTCTCGAACTCGGAATTGTCAAGAACGCGATTAGGAAGAAGACAAGTTGCTTTCTCTCTTAAAAAGGTTTTAGGTTTTGTAAAAAGTGATTTAGAACAAAGACGAATTGGTTTAAATACCTTAATCGCGTAATTAACAAAACCCGAGAAAACTCCCCCGTAAAACCGGACACTCGATCGAGTACCCAAGGTACTCGATCGAGTACCCCCCTACTCGATCGAGTGCCCCAGCTACTCGATCGAGTGCCCAACAGGTCAGAAACTATTTTATTCTGCAACATACCCTTACTCGACAGAGTAAGGGCTACTCGATAGAGTACCCCCAAGACCATAAATACGGAGTATTACAGTCTTCCCTCCTTAAAAGGAACTTCGTCCCCGAAGTTCAAACCACTACCAAACAAAACCACTACCAAACAAAGGTACTCCCATAAGCTTCCCGACTCGAAGGTCAAAATAAACACAACGTAAAACATGCTACTAACCCAACTTATCCCGACAAACATACCGACACAACATATACAAGGGTGCAAAAACTCTTAAAAACTCTCGCGATCATCTCCTACCCCCCTAAAAGAAACAAGGTTACGTCCCCGTAACCATACATACCTGATCAAAAAGGAAAGGGTAACGCTCTTTCATGATATCCTCCGCCTCCCATGTAGCTTCCTCAGTCTCATGGTTAGACCAAAGGATCTTAAGCAAAACTGTCTCACCACTCCTGGTCTTCCTAACTTTTTGGTCTAGGATCTGCTTAGGCACCTCGAGGTACGATAAAGACTCATCCAGCTCTAAGCTCTCTGCCCCCAACACATGTGACGGGTCACTCACATACTTCCGCAGCTGCGATACATGAAACACATTATGTACTCTCTCTAATGCAGCTGGTAAAGCCAGACGATAAGCCACTTCCCCAACTCGCTCTACGATCTCATAAGGCCCTATAAACTTCTGACTTAGCTTGCCTTTCTTCCCAAATCTCATGACTCCACGCATAGGAGACACTTTCAGAAGAACCTTGTCCCCAACCTGAAACTCTATGTCCCGACGATGTAGATCTCGCATAACTCTTCCGTCGATCCCGATTTGCTCTCATCCGTTCCCCGATCAACTTAACTGTTCCACCATCTCATGTACCATCTCTGGTCCTAAAACCCTTTGCCTCAAGCACTATCGTCCCAACAGATCGGACTCCTACATCTCCTTCCATACAAAGCCTCGAACGGTGCCATACCAATACTAGTGTGATAGCTGTTGTTGTAAGAAAACTCTATTAAGTCCAACCTCTGCTCCCAGCTACCACCAAAATCCATCACACAAGCTCTCAACATATCCTCCAAAGTCTTGATTGTTCTCTCGATCTGCCCGTCGTCGCGAGGATGAAATCTTTGTACTCATCTTCAAAGCTGTTCCCAACGATTCCCGCAACTCCTTCCAAAACCTTGATATAAACCTCGCATCTCTGTCAGACACTATGTCCTTAGGGACTCCATGTAACTTAAGCACGTTCTTTCGATAGGCCATAGCCAGTTGTGCCTTAGTCCATGTATCTTTCATTGGAACAAAGTGAGCTGACTTGGTCAACCGATCCACTATCACCCAAATCATATTGTTACCTTGTTGACTCTTAGGTAAACCCACAATGAAATCCATGGAAATGGATTCCCACTTCCACTCAGGCACCTCCAAAGGCTGAATCTTACCTTGTGGTCTTCTCTGTTCCCCTTTAACTCTCTGGCATGTCAAACAACGGGACACAAACTCAGTCTCTTTCTTCATCCCAGGCCACCAAAACGTTTTCTTCAAATCTTTGTAAAGCTTGTCTCCACCGGGATGAACTGAATATGGTGTGCAATGCGCCTCCGTCATGATTGTCTTTTTCAACTCCTCGTCATTAGGAACACACCACCTACCATCAAACCTCAAGCTACCATCAGTATGAATGGAAAACCAGGGACTTTGTCCCTTTCTCTACTCCACTCTCCACTCCACTATCTTAGGATCCAAAGCCCGCTTATCCCGAATATCATCATAAAACTCAAGCTGTACTGTCATATCACTCATGGCATCCCCTTTCTGCATCATATGAATCCCAAAGTTCGCTACCTCATCCCTCAGCCTCATCAAAGATAGAGCTGTACACAAGGAATGTACATTCTTTCTACTCAAAGCATCAGCAACAACGTTGGCCTTTCCTTCATGGTAGATGATATCCATGTCGTAATCACCAATCAGCTCCATCCACCTCCTCTGTCTCATGTTCAACTCCTTCTGCTTGAAGATGTACTTGAGACTCTTGTGATCAGAAAATACCTTAAAGATTGCTCCATAAAGGTAATGCCTCCAAATCTTGAGAGCAAACACCACTGAACCTAACTCCAGGTCATGAGTAGGGTAGTTCTCCTCATAAGGCTTCAACTGCCTAGAAGCATAGGCGATCACTTTACCATTCTGCATCAACACACATCCCAACCCATTCTTCGAGGCATCTGTATAGACCTCGAAATTCTCGCTCCCTTCAGGTAATGCCAAGACAGGAGCTGTGGTCAAATGCTCCTTTAAGGTTTGGAACGCCTTCTCACAACTCTCATCCCAACGAAACCTGTTCTCTTTCCTCATCAACGCTATCATCGGTCTAGCTATCTTGGAGAAATCCTTCACGAACCGCCTGTAGTATCCAGCTAAACCCAAGAAACTCCTCACCTCAGCAACATTCTTCGGTGCTTCCCACTTTGTCACTGCCTCAATCTTCGCCGGATCCACAGCTACCCCATCTTTAGAGATTACATGCCCCAGAAAAGCAACTTTCTCCAACCAGAACTCACACTTGGACAGCTTAGCATACAACTCATGATCTCTCAACGTCTGCAACACGATCCTCAGATGCTCCTCATGCTCCTCCTTAGTCTTAGAGTAGACTAGGATGTCATCGATAAACACTACTACGAACGATCCAAGAACGTCGAAGATCCTATTCATCAAATCCATAAACACTGCCGGCGCATTAGATAACCCAAATGGCATCACCACATACTCATAATGGCCATACCTCGACGTGAAAGCTGTCTTCGGTATGTCCACATCTCTAATCTTCACCTGATGGTACCCCGACCTCAAATCGATCTTAGAAAAGACCGTTGCACCACTTAACTGATCAAACAGGTCATCTATCCTTGGCAAAGGATACTTGTTCTTTATCGTCACACGGTTCAGCTCCCGGTAATCTATGCATAACCTCAAAGTTCCATCCTTCTTCTTCACGAAAAGAACTGGTGCTCCCCAAGGCGATACACTTGGTCTAATGTATCCCTTCTCTATCAAATCATCCAACTGTTTCCTAAGCTCCTCCATCTCCTTAGGACCCATACGGTACGGTGCCTTAGAGATTGGCCCCGTCCCTGGCTTCAACTCAACGGTGAAATCTATCTCCCTCTTCGGTGGCAACCCGGAATCTCCTCGGAAAGACATCTCGCATACTCTCCCACCACTGGTATCTCCTCAACGCTAGGGCTCTCTATCCGGCCATCTCTCACATGGCACAAAATCAGAGGACATCCCTTCCTCAGATACGACTTCAAAGTGACAATTTGCAATCAACTTAACTTTGGGTTTGACTAGAAACCCACGATAAGACACACTTACACCCTTAGGACCTCTAAGGGACACTCTCTTTTGATGACAGTCTATCTTAGCCTTATACTTTCCTAACCAATCCATCCCAACTATCATCTCAAAACCATTAAAAGGAAACTCTAGCAAGTCTACAGGGAAATCGACTTGCCCAACTATCAAAGATACATCTCTAAACAACCTCCCACACGATACAGGACTCTTCGAAGGTATGAAAACTTGCTCCCTAACAGACTCATATACTCTCAAACCCAACTGTTTTACATGACTCGAAGACACAAACGATTGAGAAGCCCCCGAATCAAACAAAACAAACGTAGGAATACCATTAACAAGGAATGTACCGGTGATAACGTGCGCATCCTCCTCAGCTGCCTTCTTGTCCATCATGAACAACTTGCCATCGGTCTTCGCCCACCTCCCGGACAAGACTAGGCGATGCGATCGGCTTAGCACCCGACCCTTGATTGTTATTGTTGTTCATCGGTGTCTTCTGATAAGAATTACCGCCGTTGCGGTTGCCTCCACTCGATAGCTCGACCTCCCGGTTTGGCCATGATCCAGTGGTCCGTTGCTCGCAAGGCTCGTGCGGGTCTCCGAAAAGATCCGGTGCGCTCGTGCACTCATGTCTCTTGTGGCCTACGCCACCACAACCAAAGCGAGTCACTCCCGGTTTGTTGCTCACACTCCCACGACCTCGCCCAAAGGAAGTTCCAAAGACTAAACCCAGAACCGAAGAAAACCCCTTAGGCGATTGTGGTTGCCTTTCTTGTAATTAGATTGGCCACCACCCTCGCTCTCCGACTTCCTCTTCTCACCACCGGACCTCTCCTGAGCCATCTCCACTAGCCTCTCAGCTCTCCCAGCCCTCACATATGCTTCCTTCACATCAGTAAGGACTCCCACGGGTAACTTATCCATAATCTTCGTGGTTAGCCCTATCTCAAACCTCAAAGCCAGATTCTCCTCACTCAAACCCATGTCCTCAGCATATCTGGATTTCTCATTGAACGCGCTGTAGTACTCAGCCCCACGGACATCTCGGCAGTCATCTTAAACTTGTCGAACTCCTCTCTCAACTTACTCCTCACATGTTCTGGTACGAACTCCTTCCTCACAGCTCTACGAAACTCCTCCCAAGGTATAGCAGGTAACCCCTGGTTGGTATATATCTCCTTGGCACTCACTTTCACTGAATCCCATCACTTGCCAGCTGCCTCCCTCAGATAGAATGCAGCCTGATCCACTCTCATCTCATCAGGACAACGAACTAAATCCAGTATGTTCTCCATCTCCCTCAGCCAACTATCAAGGTGGTTAGGCTCCTCAACTCCCTTGTACTCCTTCGGGTTAAACCTCGCGATATAGAGGCTGACTTTAGCATGGTTAACCTCCTTCTCCTTACTCTTATCCTTGTCCTCATTCACTCTCTTCAGGGTCTCTGTAAGAGCGTCTTGGTGTTCCAACATCTTAACGATGTCATCCGTAGTCATAAGCTCAGCTCTCGCGTACAAGGCATTTCTCTTGGGCGGCATCTTGAAGCTATATAGGAAAGGGATAAACATAAACACGCGTACTAAACCTCAAAACACGAAAACGCGCTGCATAGGACCTACTCGATCGAGTATCCAAACCCACTCGATCGAGTAACGGGCTACTCGATCGAGTGCCCCCATGTACTCGATCGAGCACCCAAACCGAACCAAACGGACCTTCGATCTCTAACCCACTCGATCGAGTATCTAGGCTACTCGATCGAGTGACCCCTACTCGATCGAGTACCCCTAGTTACTCGATCGAGTGCCCCAAAACTCGATTCTGGACTCAAAATCGCAAAAACCTACCCGATCGAGTCGGCCTCACTCGATCAAGTACCCCAATACGTAAGAGATACCCGCATATTACGTCACATACTAACATGCTAAATTTATAAATCATATTATATCATCATAAACATGTTACGCATCCTTCTACTAACTACGAAATCATTTCATTACGCTATTAAAAGCCACATCGTAAATCATTCAACTTGTTATCACTCATTAACATGTTCAACATATAATCATTCTCTTTCACATGCTCAACCTCCTACTTCAACACCAAACAATCAACACACTTGATCACTTTGTTGCACAAGTTAAACAATCACACAGACGACTCAACAAACACGTTCCCATGTGACCGGTTCAAAGTTGTAGGGCGACCCCCGCGACTTTAGGACGTCTCCCAAGCCTTTGCACTAGCTCCTACAACTTTTACCCCGGGTTCATTTTAATTGACTCCCTATGTTCATTAAGTTCATTGGTTACAGGTTTCAGGATCGTCTCTCTGATACCATTTGTAACACCCCCATACTCCGAGTGCCTTACCAGGACCACTCAGGTATGAAGACATCACCATCTCGGTTGCCCGAGGTATGATAATCAAATAGACAAAACAGAAACAACATTTATTATAAGTAATTTAATGAATAAGTACAATCCTTGAAACCAAACTGAAAGTACAATACATTATTCCAACTAACTGTTCTCAACTGAAATAGAAATAAAAGCTAAACTACAGCGGAAGACTCTATCGTCATGTCGTGGCCATCCCAGCTATCCCCGTATCATCTCTATACCTGCTCACCATCCCCGAATGGATCACCACAGGTTTTACAAAACAACACCGGGGTCAGTACTAATCACACAATCAAAATAGATAACAACAATAAGACAAACAGACAAATTTGAAATCACACACACACACAACACCACCAACTCCCATCATCTCAATCGACCGTCCTTTGGACCGACCCGCCGATGGGGGACCGCAGCCGTTCCCACCTAAGCCCCGCTCATCGTACGAGCAATAACCCTGTCCATTAATGTGCACATCCCCTTTCGTGGCGGGTTCCACGAAGGGCGAAACTAGGGCGTGAGATCACTCCCGCAAGCGACCCCACTCAGCCGAGAACGCATCTCGAGGACCATCACAAACACAACCACAATCACAATCACAATTACAATTACAATCATCATGTCAATCAACTAACTACAGCACATCACCAATATCCCATTATGGGACTAATGCGAGTAGAAAATCCTACCCGGAAAGCACAACACGCAGACGGTATCTGTTTGTCTCAAAACGCCTCTTCTACGAATTCTCCTCCTAACATATAACACATAAAGACTACCATTCAAATACTGCTCATAACAACCCCCAAATCCCAAATTAGGGTTTCATCAATCTTAACAAAACAGTATATAAATTATATTAAAAGCTTACCCTCGACGCAAGGAATCCAACGACACAAACTACGATGCAATCCGACCGTCTGAACTCCGGGAATTGTCAAGAACGCGATTAGGAAGAAGACAAGTTGCTTTCTCTCTTAAACAGGTTTTAGGTTTTGTAAAAAGTGATTTAGAACAAAGACGAATTGGTTTAAATACCTTAATCGCGTAATTAACAAAACCCGAGAAAACTCCCCCCGTAAAACCGGACACTCGATCGAGTACCCAAGGTACTCGATCGAGTACCCCCCTACTCGATCGAGTGCCCCAGCTACTCGATCGAGTGCCCAACAGGTCAGAAACTATTTTATTCTGCAACATACCCTTACTCGACAGAGTAAGGGCTACTCGATAGAGTACCCCCAAGACCATAAATACGGAGTATTACACATCCGCCTACAATGTCCTCATAGGACGAGTCACTCTGAGCGAGGCCGACGCAGTAATGTCCATTCGAGCTCTGACGTTGATGTATATCTCAGACCGGGGGGAGGCGCATAAGCTCGTCTCGAAGGACGAGAATGATGAGGTAGTCGACATTCAAGTATCCGCCAGAGGGTGCAACACGCAATCTTTCGAAGTGGCGAAGAAATCAGAGAAGGGGAAGAGCCCATCCTTGCAACAGAAGGACGAGCGCATGGATACCACCGTCGGTATGGTTGAAGGAGCGGAGACCGAGGAAGTAGAGATTGACCCAGGCCGCACCGTAAATATCGGTGTCAACCTGGAACCAAAATTCAGGGCCGCTCTCCTAGACCTGCTAAGGAAGAACGAAGACGTCTTCGCCTACTCAGCGGCCGAGATGCCAGGCGTGAGCCGAGAGGTAATTATTCACAAGCTAAACGTACTCCCCACCGCTCGCCCTGTCAAGCAACGAATGAGAAACTCCTCAGCCGAGAAAGATGAGGCCATCAAGGCCGAGGTAGATAAATTACTTGCGGCGGGCTTCATTATGCCTTGTACTTATCCTGAGTGGTTAGCCAATGTTGTGATGGTGAAGAAATCGTCGGGGGCATGGAGAATGTGCGTAGATTTTACCAACCTTAACAAAGCATGCCCCAAATATTGTTACCCTTTGCCTCGGATAGACAGCTTAATCGACGCCACGGCGGGCTACACCATGCTGAGCCTGCTGGACGCCTTCTCAGGGTATCATCAGGTATTCATGGCTGAGGAGGACATGCCTAAATGCGCGTTCATCACCGCGAACGGCACATACATGTACAAAATGATGCCGTTTGGTTTGAAGAACGCCGGAGCAACATATACAAGACTGGTAGACAAAGTGTTCCAGAGCCAAAAAGGGCGAAACATTGAGGCTTACGTCGACGATGCTATTGTGAAAAGCAAGTCTGACAGCGAGCACCTGGCCGACTTACACGAGACATTTTGTTCACTAAGGAAATACAAGATGAAGCTCAATCCAATGAAGTGCAACTTCGGCATCCGGGCAGGTAAATTCCTCGGTGTACTCGTCAGTGCCAGAGGCATTGATGCCAATCCAGCCAAAGTCCGGGCAATCCTAGACCTGCCGGAGCCAAGGAGTCGAAAAGAGGTTATGATGCTGACCGGGAGAATGGCGGCTCTCGCCCGTTTCATCTCTCGGTCAGCCGATAAGAGCACCCCTTTCTTCAAAGTGTTGAAAGGAAATAAAGACTTCAGCTGGGGGGAGGAGCAGAGCACGACCTTCAAGCAACTAAAAGCTCATCTTCAGACCCTCCCAACTCTGTCCAGGCCGATATTGGGGGAGACGCTATACTTGTACATAGCAGTTACCTCGGCCACGGTCAGTGCCGTAATCATCAGGGAAGAAGACAAGCAGCAACACCCAATCTACTTTGTCAGCCACACATTGTTGCTCGCCGAAAGAAACTACCCGCTTATTGAAAAGGCAGCCTTTGCTGTCGTCATCGCCGCAAGGAAGTTAAAACCCTACTTCGATGCCCATCCCGTGACGGTCCTAACCGACCAGCCATTGGAGAAAGCACTGGAAAAATTCGAGCAATCCGGCAGACTCATCAAGTGGGCGGTAGAGCTATCCGGCTTCGGCATTGAATACAAACCAAGGCCCTCGATAAAGGGGCAAGCACTTGCAGATTTCCTGGCCGAGTGCACATATCAAGAGGAGATACACCCCGGTGTATGGGAGGTATTCACCGACGGGTCCTCCACAACAAACAGCGCAGGCGCCGGCATCCTTATCATAAGCCCAAACGGGGACGAGTTTGAGTACGCTTTGAAATACACCTTCCCGGCCTCAAACAACGAATCCGAGTACGAAGCGGTGATAACTGGGGTCGAACTAGCCAGGGCCGCCGGAGCCGAACACCTTGTGTTGAAGACAGATTCGCTGTTGGTTACTAACCAAATCAGAGGAGAGTTCGAGGCGCGAGACGATGGGATGGTAAGATACCTGGAAAGGGTAAAAGCCGACACAGCAAAATTAAAGTTCTTCAAAATTCAGTGCATCCCCAGATCCGAGAACAACCGGGCCGACGCTCTCTCCAAACTTGCCAGCTCAACCATCAAGAACATCAGCCGAACCGTGCTGGTAGTTATCAGGAATACGAAGAGTATCACCGAGGGCGTCGGCATGGTGGGCAACGTAGAGACCGAGACAACGTGGATGACTCCGATAATGAAATACAAAGTTACAAGTGAATTGCCGGAGGACCGCAATCTCTCGGCCAAGATAAAAAGGATCGCCGCCAGGTACTTGGTGTTCGAAGGAGAACTGTACAGAAGGTCCGTAATAAGACCACTCTTGAAATGTGTCACCAACCGACTTGAGAACTAATCGACAGAGATTCACGAGGGCATATGCGGACACCACATGGGGGCAAGAACACTAGCCCACAAAGCTCTCCGAGCCGGCTACTTCTGGCCCACCATGCTTCAGGACTCCAGAACAAAGACCAAGAAGTGCACGAACTGCCAGATGCATGCCCCGGTGATACACGCTCCTTCCCGAGACCTGCAACCGGTGCTTAGCCCCCTCCCTTTCGCACAGTGGGGGATGGACATGCTAGGACCATTTCCAACGGCCTCCGGAGGAAGGAAGTTCTTGATCGTCGCCGTTGATTACTTCACCAAATGGGTTGAAGGCGTAGCGATGCGGCGAAGACCACGGCGGCCGTCGAAAGGTAATGGGAAAATGTTATAACCCGTTTCGGATTGCCCCAAGTCATGGTATTCGACCACGGCCGAGAATTTTGGAGTGACCTGATAATGAACTGGTTAGAAGAGCTTGGCATCAAGTATGCATACTCCTCCGTCTGCCACCCACAGAGCAACGGACAGGCGGAGGAAGCCAATAAAACGATCCTCAACGGTTTGAAGAAGACAGTGGAAGACCTTAAAGGAAGGTGGGCCGATGAGCTACCCGGCGTCCTGTGGTCCCTACGGACCACGGAGAAAGAAGCAACGGGGTACTCTCCTTTCCACTTAGTCTATGGATCCGAGGCAGTCCTACCAATTGAAGCGACGGTGCCAACATTCAGAATGGCAACCTTTAACCCGGTCGAAAATGAGGAAGGCCTTAAAGCCTCCCTAGATCTGGTCGAAGAAAGCCGAGATACAGCACGCCTCAACTTGGCAGTATACCAAAACCGGATGAGAAGAGCCTACAACCGAAGAGTCCACAAGAGGGACTTAAAAGTAGGAGATCTAGTCCTAAGAAAGTCGGCCGCCACCAACAAAGGAAATATTCATGGTAAACTAACGCCAATCGGGAAGGTCCCTACAAGGTGGTTGAAGAAATGAGGCCGGGTACATACCGGCTGACAGACATGGAGGGGGTGCCTTTGATGAGCCATTGGAACACCGACAACTTAAGAAAGTACTTTGTATAGCGGCGGAGGTGTCCAAACCCAATGTGGACACCCCAACGCGTGATCATAAATGAAGAAACAACCAAGTTTTCCATCCAAGTGCTTGTCCCCTCCACAATTGCCACCCAAACAGAAGATTTGCTACCGAGCCGTAACCCCGATTACCTCGGCTAATTGATGGCCGAGAGCGACGGGGACACATCGACCGGTATGCTAGAAGATTTGCTACCGAGCCGTAACCCCGATTACCTCGGCTAATTGATGGCCGAGAGCGACGGGGACACATCGACCGGTATGCTAGAAGATTTGCTATCGAGCCGTAACCCCGATTACCTCGGCTAATTGATGGCCGAGAGCGACGGGGACACAACGACCGGTATGCTAGAAGATTTGCTATCGAGCCGTAACCCCGATTACCTCGGCTAATTGATGGCCGAGAGCGACGGGGACACAACGACCGGTATGCTAGAAGATTTGCTATCGAGCCGTAACCCCGATTACCTCGGCTAATTGATGGCCGAGAGCGACGGGGACACATCGACCGGTATGCTAGAAGATTTGCTATCGAGCCGTAACCCCGATTACCTCGGCTAATTGATGGCCGAGAGCGACGGGGACACATCGACCGGTATGCTAGAAGATTTTCTATCGAGCCGTAACCCCGATTACCTCGGCTAATTGATGGCCGAGAGCGACGGGGACACAACGACCGGTATGCTAGAAGATTTGCTATCGAGCCGTAACCCCGATTACCTCGGCTAATTGATGGCCGAGAGAGACGGGGACACAACGACCGATATGCTAGAAGATTTGCTATCGAGCCGTAACCCCGATTACCTCGGCTAATTGATGGCCGAGAGCGACGGGGACACAACGACCGGTATGCTAGAAGATTTGCTATCGAGCCGTAACCCCGATTACCTCGGCTAATTGATGGCCGAGAGCGACGGGGACACAACGACCGATACGCCAGAGGAATTGCTATCAAGCCGCAATCCCGATTACCTCGGCTAATTGATAGCGGAGGGCGACGGGAACACAACGATCGACACGTCAAAGACGTTACACAATTGAGATATGCATCCAAACTGCCTCGGCCATACCAAAGGTAAAAACGAAGGTACTAAATTAATAACGCAAAAGACAGACAAAGAATTGTGATCAAAGCCCCGGCCAAGCCAAAGGCCAATAGGACAAACTTTGTTAAAGATGATCAAAGGAAGAATACAGACGACGGCCGTCCCCATAGGGGTAAGCCTAAACACAACCTACCAAGAGAGTTTTTTACAAACAAAGAAAAAAAAAGCAAAAGGTCACAAGCATATCAATTGAATCGCCAAAAGATGGCAGGGAGGAAAGGCTCAATAGTTGGCCCCCGAACAGCTAAAGCTATCCGAGATGCCGGGGGAGTCTGGTGACGACCGCCCGTCTCCCTATGCCTGTTGCTGCCCTCCATCAGAAGCAGCAACATCATCTTTGGTGGCCGGCTTCGGAGAAGGCTCGACATTCCCGGCTGCCTTCAGCCTCCCAACCTCTTTTTCAGCCTCCTCTGCATCATAGGCCGCCTTGGCCAACGCTATCTGGGCCGCCTTCGCCGCCTCCGCCTTCTCAGCAGCCAGCGCTTCGCGCACCTCGGCTATCTCATCCATGAACTGGTCATACTTATCCCACGGGAAGGAGCCGTCGGGGACAGACTTTTTGATTGCCTCTTTAGCCGCCTCCTCGGCCTGGTCCCGGAATTGAACGCACATTTTAGGAATGAGATCATCTTGAAGCATGTCAATATCCTTCTCCTTTTGAGCAAGGATAGCCTGTGCTTCCCTGAGCGCCTCCGCCTGTTTCTGGAACCGATCCTCCCACTCATCCCTCTTGGCAACCACGGCGTCGTAAGCACCCTTATACCTCTCCAGCTCATCCATCATCTTGGCCGTGGCGCCATCAGCCTCCTCAACTTTGGCCCTCTCGGCCCCCAGCAGCTTCTCAACTTCCTCCACACGCCTCTCGGCAGCAGCGAGATCACGCTTAGCCTTCTCGGCTTTCCCCTTTGCAGCAGAGAGATCAAGCTTCAGCTTTGCGATCAGCGGCCCAGACTGGTCCATGGCCCTTTCCTGCTCCATGGCGCGAGAGCCGGCTAGACGGATCCACATCCCCAACTTCTTATATAATCTCTCACCCTCTGCCACGAGCTCGGAGGGAGGAATTTTCTGAGCTAAGGAGTCAACGGTGACATTTCTATCACCCGCCTTCTCAATAGCCTTCTCAGGCTGCTTCTCTGATTGCCGCTCAGTTAGAACACCGGCCGCCGATGATGGATCTACAAAAAATTTACACAGAGCATCCATGTCACCATGCATGGACACATCAGAAAGTCTGTCATCAGGAATGTCCAACGAACCGGCTAAATCCGAACCGCAAGTTAGATCCGTACCAGTTTGGGCCTTCTTAGTCGGAGGGCTGGTGGGGATAGGCTTCTCCCCGGCAACGTTGGAAGCAGGCGATGGCTCTTTCCTCTTCTTCGGAGAAGGGACCTTAGCAACGGTCACCTCCCCCTCAGTAATATTGATGACCTCCACATGATCCTTTTGGGCCACTGGGGTCGAAGAGGGAGTTGGCATCGATACCGCCGCCGACTTGGACGCTGCCTTCTTTGATCTCTTCGGCACGCCTCCGAGAACCCGTGCCTGGGCCGTCTCCAGATCCAACCCCCTCGTCTGCTTCTCCATGATTTCGTTGGGGGATAGTCTGCGATCACGCAATTCAGCCGTAGGACGCCGCTGGACAACCTTCCCGTCCTTATCAAGCCCCAGCCTCTTCAGGTCCTTCTCAGGCAGATCCCGACCAAACCGATCTGCAAGAAACCGAACAAGAATTACATAAAGGAAGTAAAAACAAAGCTCAGAAAAAGGAACATAACAAGCAAAGGTGGGCCTCACACCGACCCCACTCACCCCAGTTGAGGGCCGGTATGAGGCCGACGCGGCATAGCAGCTCATCCTGAAGAATAACCGAGTGGGGCGCCATCCCTCCTCAGCATCAAATAGCCGCATTGCCCGCTCCTCATCCGAGGTAAGAGGGACAAACGAAGCGTCCATCTTAACCTTGCTACCCTGGGAGACGTATTTCTCATACTCTTCCCGGGTCTCACACCGTAAGTAAACGGAGCTCTGGAAAGACCGAGGCAAGGGGTAGCCCTCCGGCACTTGGACGTACACCCATCGCCCTTGCCAGTCTTTGCAAGAAGTAAGTTTGTTCACGGACACATAGCCAGGCTCCGTCTGTACGCTATACCATCCCACTTTGACGGATTTTGACGGCCGAAGACTGTGGAGTCGGCGGAATAGGTTAACCGTAGGGGTCTCCCCCTTAAAAACACAGAGCCATACAAAGCCGACTATCGTCCTCATGGCCAACGGATGCAGTTGGGCCACGGCAACATTCATAGCTTTGATGATGGCCATGACGTGTTCGTTCAGAGGAAACCGGAGCCCATACTCCAGGTGCCTGAGATGAACGCCGATGTGACCCGGGCAGGACAGCAGACCGCCTGACCCTCCCGAGGGATAACAATTTTATACCCCTCACCAAGGAAGAAGTGATCTCCGAAAAGAGTCTCTCCGGAGCTGCTTGCGAATTTGTTTGTCCAAGTACGGTCGAGGCCAGTCGTGCAGGCCTCACCATGATCCGGGATAGCCGTCCTCCCACCATCAACGGGAGCCCCCTTATCATCGTCATTAACATCATCAGCATCATCCTCATCCTCCAACTCCTCCACGAGGGGCAAATCAGCTACGGGAGAAGGAGACCTAGGGCCCCCAAACCTTAACGGGATGGCTTCTAGTATCCCCTCCTCGTCAAGACGCGGCGGGGAACCCCCCGGCGCAGAAGTACTAGTCCCGGCATCAACAGAAGACATGTTCACAACAAATTACTAGCAAGATAAAAGAGAATTTGTTTGTTTACCTCGAAGAAAAACACTCGCCGGATCGAAGACTAAAGATTGGAAGAAAAAGCAGCCAATGAAGGTTTAGAGAAATGAGGATTTTGGGGAGAAAATTTAAGAAAATTTGAGGAAATGAAAATAATGGCCAAAATCACGAAAAACTGCCCTATTTATAGGGAAAAGCCCATGGAAAAGGACCAATCAGGGCACGGCCCATGAAGCGTCAACCAATCAGCGAACGAACACGTGTCGGACATGCGATCACGGAATGTCAATCGTTGCAACAGTTGAACGTCAATCAATGCAACAGTAACCAAGCGTCTCCAACACGCCCATTCACATCTCTTCGCCCATTCACCTTCCTCAACAAATTCATAGGTACCTGCTCTCCGCCGGCCACCTGAACAACCAAGCCAGGAAGCACCGGCCGGGGGCAATCAAAAACAACCGGCACTCTCAGCCCTGGTCTCGGCCAGCGTCACACTCTTTTCCACATAGGATGCCCTTTACGCATCCATGTGGAGGGGGGATATGGTACGGCCTAACAAGAACCACGCCGACGCATCAGAAGAAGCCGATGCAGAAATTTTTGCAAAATACTTGCACAGAATATACGCTCAACATACATCGGAGCCCATACCACGGCATAGACTACGCTGGGGGCAAATTGATGGGGCATATTCTGCACCGCTGACCAAGTCAACATATTGAGCAAGGTCAAAGGTATCCACAGCAAAGTCAACGACTTAGACAGTCTAGCCGACGCATCCCATCGGCCTGTCACCTGGGTCTCGGCATGGTAACCAGCCAGCCGGGGCACATATCCGCGTACTCATATCCAAGACCCTCGGCCGGCCTGCCATGGGTCCATCGGCCGAGGGTAGAACGGTCTTTCCACCTGCTAGCCACTTGGCCACTACGTGACAAAAGGTGAAAGCCTATAAATACTCCTCAACCTTCATTGAGGAAAGGATCCACAAATTAACCTAATAACCACTATTCATCTGGTAATATCTTCCTTATCTCTCTACACTATACTCTTAGCCAAGCTATAACAACTTCTCTCTAAGTTTACTGACTTGAGCGTCGGAGTGAGTACGCTCGGCCAAAGCCGAGCCCTCAGTTTGTTCACCGTTTCAGGAGACTGTAAGGAGAATTCAAGCTAGGACATCATTCTGCGAGCTACGAGTGGTAACAAATATCTGCTCTGGAATTACACCCGGAACAATTATGTTAATCACTTCTATCCGAGTCAAATAATATAATCAAGCATTTAAATCACCAATGAACATTAACGACTTGCAATTCCGGCTTCACAGCCAGAACTGAGCCAAGGAACAGACGCAGCGACTGATGCGCCTCTTCCAAGGGACGCAGCTCTGCTGCGCCTGTTCCTGGTTGAGTTCTGTCTCTGAATTCCCATTTTGCTTTGACCCAGTTTATTAATTACGTTCTTAATTAACTAGTAATCATATTATCACCCTAATTTCTGTTCGTTTATTTAATTTGTTCTCTCTTTTCTAAAACCATCCGTTTTAAATGTATTTTCGACATAAATCAATTAACCCAATGTAATTTATTGTAATTTTCATTGTTGTATTTTTTATTGTATTTCTTTTATCGCATTGTTTGTATGTTTTCACATGTAATCAACTTAAATTCTTACTTTGACCTAATTGTTTGCTAATTAATTGTTCATCGACTTAGTCTAATTCTCACATGTTAGGATTAATCTAATGGATGTTACATTGCATGCATATAAATCGACAATATATCGAGTATAGATAACTTCCCTAATCATTCGTAGAGGCCGCTATCGAGGCGGGCGGGATTAGGTGTTCGATCAAAAGAGCTTCCTAATACGTACCCTCACCCCTTACTCCAGATCTCTGTGAACATCCGTGTTCATTGGCATCCACGAGAGTCATTCTAGACATAGAATGCTAAGGGTAACGAGTGCTTAGTGTTTATGTCACTACTTTGTGTCTTGACATGACACGAGGTATTCGAACGGTTTCCAATTTTCCACAATAAATTGGTGGCGACTCCACAAATGCAAACAAACACAAAGAAAAGCTTGCTTCACTTTTCGCCCCCGTGGGCCCGCGTCCACAGTTTGGCGACTCCGCTGGGGATAATACACTTACATGTAGCCAAAAGGGTGAAACTTGAACAAGGTTAGGGAATAGTTTGTAGAAGACAATTGTCGGTTTTTCATAACTCGGTCTTCCTAGATCGTTTCATTCGGCCTTCCTAGCCCCAACCCAACCCATTCGACCAATCGTCCCGTCTAAACGGTCCTAATTCTTATTTGGGCCTAAGGATGGATAGTGATTGACGTCATCCATACCACAGTACTTACTCTTGTTTGTATCAAGGACTTTCACTACTTGAGGAAATGGACTAGGAATCGGCCTTAGTCTTGTTTGGTACGAGCCTCTCCACAGACTTCGGTTTTGATGGTTCGGTATGGCAACCCACCCTTTAAACCAAAACCCTTTTAAATGCACTCAGCATCCCGTTATAATGCCTGTATAAATGCTTGTACCATATGTGATAACCATTTCTAAACAAAGCCATGACGAATTTTGTAAAATCAAAATCCCTTTTAAAATGTAAAAATTTTCGAAACATAGGCCCGATATCAGCACAAAACCAGTCGAAACTCTGCCCATTTCAAAACCTCACTTCGAGTCCACTCCTACAAGTACACTACAGTTGACTACGACCAACATTTTTAAACTTTATCCTTTCTTCACACTACAGCAAATTGTCACTTGCACCACGAATTATGCCACGGGAATTTATAATTCGTGGCTAAATTCTGCTTGGCCATGGAAAAAACTTATTCATCATTTTGGAAAAAAAATTATGCTACGTGATAACTTTTCCCGTGACAAAAAGTCACGTGCGTCACGAATTAGGCTACACCCGTGGCAAATATTCATTTTAGCCACGAGCTATGTCACACCCGTGGCGAAATTTTACTTAGCCACGGAATATTCCGTGACAAAATTTTTTTTAGCCATGAACTAACAAACACCCGTGACAAGTATTTTTACGACTGAAATTAAGATATTTTAATGCTAAGGTAAACCTAAAAACTGCTTGATTAATACAAAATTTGATTAAATTTAATCAAATATAAATAATATGAAAATACATTTAAATATAAAATTTTGGAAGCACTTTGATTAATTTGATTAATATTTTTTATTATTTTAATTACTTTAATAAGAAATTTTAAAATTTTATAAACTTATATGTAAGCAAAGAAAAGTTTATCGTCTAAGTGTTTTTGATTTTTTCCAAATCACAATTATGTTTTGTACGTTTTTCAAAACATTGATAATTTAAGAAATTTGTTTTAATATATAATTTCATTTATTAAAGTCGTGAATTTCATTTTCTTTTTTAATTAAAACTTTATTATCTTGAATAACAATCTTAAATGATCGTGTCACATTTAAAGACATAACATATTTATCTAAATAAATAAATTATTTACCATCTATCTTAGAGAAATCTAAAATTAATATATTATCAAACCGTTTCATTCAAAATTATATTTAAAACATTATTTGTAAGATATTTATAGAAAGATTTGAACTTGATATAAAATGTAACACAAAATATCACTTTAGACGGACACTATCTGTCTAAAGTTGTAGACGGTTCAAATATGTCACCACTTTCATAATAAAACAAACAAAAGTGAGAAGGTGGGAGTTATCTTATTATGAAAGTGGTGACATATTTGACGTGTCTACATCTTTAGACGGATATAACCATCTAAATGAGAATAATTGAAAATGTAACTTGTTGAGACAAAAATTTTGGGAAAATGTTTTTGGGAGTGAAAAAGAAACAACAATTAGATTACAAAATTGATTAAATAAAATAAGTGCGCTAAGAAAAAAAATGATCTCCCAGCAATCATTGAAGAAAAAAAAATATTGGAAAAATTATCAATATTAAAATTCTGTATGGAGAATCTTTTTCATTAAAAATGAGCACATCACAGGGAAAATATAAAAATTATAATAATTTAATGTTACATGTGCAAATAATGTAAAAATTTTGAGAAAAGAAATGATAAATCATAACAAAGAGAAATGAGTTTAGCAAAGTAAGCAATTCTGTTGTACGACAATCTTTTTCGTGTTTTTTGGGTAAAAAGTGACTGTTTTTTGGTTAATAGGGACCACTTTGACGAAAAAAACCATTAGTTATAAAAAGTTGTCATTATTTTAGAAAAAATAGGTGCGTTTTTCATATCGCAGGTACGACGGTCATAATATAGAATTTGCATAGAAAAATATACGAAAAAATGAGTACAAGAGAAATGAAAATAAGAATGTCGATAAACTAAAGAAATAAAAAACTTTTGGAAAAAAAGGTTAAGTTTACTTTTTGGAGAAAATGATTTTGCTGACTTCAAGAAAAAAAAAAGACGTCAAAATCATTAGTCGGGAGGTTAACATCGAAAATTTGTAAATCATGTAACATTTTTTTAATTAAATAGTACTGAAAGTAAATTTTGAAAGAAAAAAAATAAACGTAAAAGGATTCAAAGTGCTAATTATATCAACAAAGTTAACTTTCAGTTTCGGTAGCACATCAAAAGAACTCTACAGTTAAGCGTGCTCAGGTGAGAGTAGTGTTGAGATGGGTGACCTCCTGGGAAGCCTCTCCGATGCGCACAGATGCATGACTGGTGAAACCAAATAACGAGTTAACTAGCGAAACAAGTACCTAGATTATCACGGTTCCATATATGATCAAATATCCATTGTGAAAAAAAAAAATTATTTTACGTTTTTATTTATTTAATTTTCATATATACTGTTTGCCACGGAAATTATTTTTTCGCCACGGGAAATTTTTTTGGCCACGGGAGTAATTAGCCACGAGAGACTCCGTGGCCAAAAATTCAATAATAGTCACGTTCTTGTTTTTCCCGTGGCTATCTGTTAGCCACGGCCACTTGCGTCACGGAAGGTATTCCCGTGGCAAAATGATTTAGCCACGGAAATTAAGCACTTGCGCCACGAATTTAGCCGTGGCCCAAGTGCTCATTTGTAGTACGTAGTGTCAAAGTTCACTTGACACAAGTGGCACACTCCCACTTCACAAGTCAAAACATTTTCGTAGTAAGTGTGTTAGAGTGGTCGATCGTGTTTTGATTCGTCGTCGATCTCTTATTCAGTTTCCAAGATGCCTGAAACAAGCGACGTGAGTAACGACCAACCCCAGAATGGTAATGATCAAATCCTAGCCACACTAGCTCGTCTCCAAGTCACTCAAGATCAAGTGTATGATCGCCTCGACACAATCGAAGGCCGAATTTATGCTGTGTTAACGAGGATGCCTCCTCGAGAAAGTGAAATGTCTGATGAATTTGTGAATAACTTCGGGGACGAAAACCCTCCCGTTGGTATGCCTGCAGCTGAGAAACGACTCCAATAGTTGGAGTAACAATTTATGTATCTCAAAGGGGATGACATTTATAGGGAAAATAATCGCAAATATGAAGCCGTGAGCTCCAAGTTTCCAACCAACTTTAACATGACGGATATCCCTAAATTCAAGGGGCATGAAAACCCTTTGAACCATATCCGCGCTTTCAAGGATTACATGTCTATCAAAGGCATTAAACCCGAGATGTTCTTAAGGATCTTTCCTTCATCTCTTGACACCATCCCAAGACAATGGTTCTATTCTCTAGAGCATAAGAAGATCGCTACCTGGGACGATGCCGCAATTGAGTTTGCCAAAAAATATGCGGATAATGCTGAAATCCAAGTCAACATACACACTTTAGAGGTTCTTACCCAAAATGACAAAGAAGGTTTCACCGACTTCCTAAGTAGGTGGCGGAAGACTAGTACCCAACTTGTTGAACGTCCAGATGAAGCTACCCTTGTGGAGAAATTCGTGGACAACCTAAAGCCCATCTATGCAAGTCATTTGAGGTACCAAAACATTAAGACTTTCAAAGACTTGACCGTACTAGGAACAAGGATCGAAGATAACATCCGTAAAGGGCTCTTGTCCAAAACGGTAGGTCGTGGATATCAAGGCTCAACAAGTCGTTCTTACGGCTCTACTAGCAAGACCGATGAAGTTAACCTACTCGAGCCATCTAAGAAGAGCACTCCACCAAGGAAATTCACAAATATTGGGGACACATACTCCAATGCTCTAAAGAGGTTGATGAAACAAGGTAAACTTCAACCCATAGGCCCTACACCCGATCCAGAAAAGAAATCCAAGTTCTGGGATGAAAATTCATACTGCAAATATCATAGGGGCAAGGGACATGACATAAAAAAATGCTACAAGCTGAAAAATGTACTTCAAGACATGATTGAAGACGGTCGCCTACCAATACCTCATGGAGGCAAGCCCAACAACACTCAGAATCCTCTTGGAATTCTAGTGATTACAAGTGGAGAATCTACCATAGATTGTTCACACCTCATTTCTCCACTCGAAGATGAAATTCATGTAATATAGAATGAAGGAAATTACTCCACCATTTCCCCAACCATCACTGATTTCATCACATGGGCAAAGAGCGTGAATAGGCAAGTCGTGGAACTAGAGAGTGTAGTGGCAACCCTACGTGGTCCAAACGCGACACCTAGAGAACGTGCACCACTAATCTTCTCTCAAAATGCTACAATGCAAGAAGTAGTAGGCCTGGTTGATGAACTAGTCAACCAAATTATCCAATTGGAGGCCAAGATCATAAGAATGAGGGAACTTTCTACTGTCAATGGAGTATGGGCTGATGACGATGAAGATGAGTATCTCACTGAACACCACCTAGTCAAAATCAGTGAGCAAATAGTCCAAAATTGTGAAGATCGAGATGTGGATCACCTTACTCGTTCGGGACGTCCATATCAAAACACCTCTCAAAATGGTCCCATAACGAATGGTCCAACCAACATTGTCACACCAAATGATAACGAAGATGACTCTACTGACCATTTACTAAAGCAACTACAGAAGACAAAGGCTGATCTTTCAGTCTGGCAACTAGTAGCAAGCTCATTCCCACATCGCCAAGCTTTACTGCAAGCCTTGGCCAAACTAAACGTGGCACATAACTCCACACCCGATGACGTAGTCAACTTGGTCTTCCAAGAATCACCAAAGCTAAGTAATCCTATTACTTTCTCGGATGAAGATTTTCCACCCTTTGGTGCTAGTCATAACTTGGCTCTTTATATCACGTGTCAATGACTTTGGTAGATGATGGCTCCGCAGTCAACGTCATACCCTTGAAAACGGCATACAAATTGGGCATGAAAGAGTCGGATTGGACCCCTACCAACGAAGGTGTTCGCGCATATGATGGTACGTGACGAAAGGTAGTAGGACTTGTTAACCTAACCATAGCCACATGGCCAATTGAACGAAAGGTTAACTTCCAAATAGTGGACATTGAAGCATCCTTTAACATACTTCTGGGAAGACCTTGGATTCACGCTTCCAAAGCGGTAACATCCACCCTTCACCAGAAAATCAAAATCCCACTAAATGGCAAAGTGGTAACGATCACTTCATCACCCATCAAAGCAATAATCGAAAAGAAGTCAAGTAATCAATTCCTTGCGGATCCCGTATATGAAATTGGGGGCTTCCATAGCATAAATGTCATAGAAAGTGAGTTGGCACCCTTATACTTCAATCCCTACTCCAACTTGGTGGTCAAACACATGCTCAAATCCCAGGGATACTTCCCGGGAATGCCTTTGAATCCTAGCCGAAGAAACACCTTTGCACCCTAAAAAGAAGGCAACCCACAAAGAATACCACTTGGATTAGGATACAAACCCTCTAAAGAGGGAGTTCTCGAGATGCTCGCTCAAGTTCAAAGCCGTAAGAATGTAGGAATCCAAATGCGACCCTACCTCCCTACCCTAAATGGATACTTCATTAGGGAAGGAAGTTAAGAACTCTTTCACGGATTTCCCGAACCTTGGCAATATCTCGAAAGGAAGCTAGCTGGAATCGAGATCTTTCACGATTGCTACTTCATTCCTCCAGAAACGGTTCCTACCGTCAAGACTCGTCAAACACTTTGCTTAGACGAACAAGCTGTTAGTCTACTATTTGGAGAAGATCGATTTGTTAGAGCCGCGAAGGATGAGATCATTACCATGATACTTCAAGACGATCACTTAAACCCTACCGCGTTAATCACAGAAACCAACGCAAACCAGCAAAAAGGACGGAGAAAATCAATCAAGTTGACAAACAATCAAGGAAGACTCTTCAAGCTCACCACTGGAGAAGGAGAGATGTTCAAATGAGAACCATAAGACGATGAATTCGAGTCAGAGTCAGAGTCGTAGTCAGATTCGGAGTCTAGAAAATTTCCTAGAGAGTCTTCTCCTGTCGTCATTCTCATTCCCCTTATTTCTCCTAGCTTAACATCAAGTAGTAACAGTAGTTCGGGAAATGTCCCAACGGATGTTCCTTTTTACTACCACTAACAACAGATCAGATGGCTTCTTTGTTTCAACTTTTCTCAAACTTTAATATGAATAAATCAGGTTCTGCTTACTCTTTGTGTTATCTTGAATGCAATTCTATTTACGATGATACTGAGGATGACCCAGACCCAGATTCGATCGAGATACCTCCCTACATAGCCAAAGAAATACTACAAGAGGGGGAAGTGGGACAAGTAATAGAGAACACTGAGCCCATCAACGTAGGAACCGACCTAGAACCCTAAGAACTTAGGATAGGGACGACCTTGAGCTCTACCGAAAGGGCCAGTTTCATAGACCTCCTACACGAGTTCAAAGACGTTTTTGCTTGGTCCTACAAAGACATGCCAGGGATTGACATGGACATTGCAGAGCATAGAATCCCGATCAAAGCAGGTTTCAAACCCGTAAAACAGAAGCTTCGTCGAATGAGGACAGAATGGGCTCTTAAGATCAAAGAATAAGTCGATAAGCAATTCAAAGCCGGGTTCATTAAAGTTTCTGAGTACTCAGACTGGGTAGATAACATAGTACCCGTGCCCAAAAAGGATGGGAGAATCCGGGTTTGTGTTGATTTTAGAGACTTAAACAAAGCGAGTCCTAAAGATGACTTTCTTCTACCACATATCAATATATTGGTGGACAATATAGCTGATCACGCGTTATTATATTTCATGGATGGATACGCGGGTTATAACCAAATCAAGATGGCCGAAGAAGATATGCATAAAACTACCTTCGTCACTCAATGGGGAACCTATTGCTACACGGTTATGCCATTTGGGTTAATCAACGCCGGAGCTACATATCAACGCACCGCAACTACGCTCTTACATGACATGATGCATAAAGAAGTTGAGGTATACGTAGATGACATGATCGTCAAGTCCAAAGATAGAGAGGGGCACATTGCAAACCTTCGAAAATTCTTCTCAAGGCTACGAAAGTACAACATGAGGCTCAATCCTCAGAAATGCACATTCGGAGTAACATCTGGTAAACTCCTGGGATACGTTGTTAGCCAACGAGGAATAGAAATAGACCCTTCTAAGATCAAAGCTCTAATCGAAATGCCGCAACCTCAAACGGAGAAAGAAGTTAGAGGATTCTTAGGTAAGGTGCAATACATAAGTCGAAACAAAAGCTATCTTTAGCTTGAATGAAGCAGAAAAGGAATAACAAATAGAAATGAAGGAAGATAAGTGAAGAGTGATGAGTTCGAGTTACCAAGCTCTTCACCGTCCTGTAGGACAGGTGACTCTCTGCAGCCCAAAGCAGGTGTCTATTGTCCCAAGTCTGAGCCCACGCCGGTGCTCCCCTCAGTTGGCGACTGCCCTGTCCAACGTTGGTCCGTCTCGGGGCCTCCTCCTCCTCAAGAACCTCCTCCTCAGCAGCCGTCACCGCAGCGGTGAAAGCCTCCTCTAATGCCTCCTCAAGCGTACAAGAAGGATCAATAGCGGTATCCACGTCCATGGGAGCTCTCCTAGACGTATAAGCCTCGTCACTTGCAAAATTAAAGTGAATATAGGCCGCGTCAAATGACGACAAGCCTTAATTAGGGGATTTTCGAGTTTTCAAAGCTCCGAAATCGCTCTTTTCTCGCCATATTTGGCATTTTTCCCATAAACCCGTCCACTCATGTGGTAATTTGGGTCAAGTCAAGCCTAAGTTGAAGCCTAGTCATGGGTTCGAGTCGGAATTTCGAAAGCATCTCGTTATAACGGCGATTATGCCCTAGAAAAGTGTCCTGAAAAAGCCGTCACAAATCAAAATTCCGAGATGGTAGGAAGTTTACCCATCATACAAGGATTCCAAATATCAAGTTTCATCACAAATGGGCAATCCTAAGGCTATTTTCGAAGCAATATACAGTTTAGCTGTGAGACCGTCACAATTTCACTCAAATGCTCAAAACTCAACGAAAATTCAAAACAAATACATGGTCATGATCCTTATACTACCAATTCGCGATTTACAAGGTCAATTTTGCAAGGCAAAATCATTTGGAGGCCCAAATTTTCGACATTATTAAGGTTGAAAACACTAATTTGTCGGTCCAAATTGATCAAATATAGAAGATTAATACAAAAATAATACACATACCTCGATTAGCCATGGCAAATGCAAGTTTTTGATCAAATTTTGACGGGAAATGGTTGAGATTTGCGAGAGAAATGAAGGATTTTTTGTGTCGAAACAATGAAACAAAACCCCTGTTTCATCGGGTTTTTACTCAGGAATGCCGCATTTAGGAAAAGACGCAGCAGGTGCTGCGCCTCTTCCTCATTTTCCCTCCACACGAATTTCCAAAAGTTTGTTATGAGTTTGTTATTTGTGGGCCCATCTTTGGTGCGCCTCTTCCTCGATGCCATATCACATATTTGGTCCGTTTGACATTTATTTCTTCGCCCGGACCCGCATTTCCAAGCCAACTGCAAACTACCACGCATTTTTACCAAGACCTTGCTTGTCACAATGAGCGAATATTCTTTGACAGGTGTATCGACACACCTTTATTCTGTCCCCCCAGCGAGAGTTCACGACAGACAATCATCCCTCTCGAGACATGGAGATCAGCTACCGATTATGTTTCCCCAGCGAGAGTTTACGGACAGGCAATCGTCCTTCTCGAGACATGGAGATCAACATCGACCCCAAGCTCTTCCGAAGTTTGTTTGAAGCCGACCCAAGTAGATTTCTCCCAGCATTTCCTGACAACGTCCTGCTGCCTTTTCCCAATATCGCGTTTTGTTTCCCCTGGAGTTTCAAGGAATTTCAGGTATGGTCTCTTCTTATGGCTGGCGAGCCTTCTTACGTAGTCTAATGGACATTAAACGACCCTCCCCGATAATCGACAGACTCTAAAATGTTCCCGACGACAGATCCTTGGCTCAGACCCCTTCAGCCGCCTCGCGTCGCCATAGTCGTCAGGTTGTAATCTTCGATTGACCTGATGGCTATACTTTGACTTTCGCCTTGTCCAAGCCTTAGTCAAAGTGGGGGCTCTGTAGATACCTCATTTCTGCACCTCCCGCAAACCACCCGGTGATAATTGGGCCGCATGTTTGGTATACGGAACGATTTGCGATAGTTCGTAAGTTTATCGCCAAGTGATCGCTCAAACACTTCTGTCTACCTCATAATCGTCATCTTCGCGCCGATACGGTCGTTTTGGCAGTAATTAGAGTACATTTGTAGTCCGGACCAAAAATCGTCTTCATTTTATAATAACCGTTTAAAATGCCGAGTCAGAATGTTCTGGAATGTTCCGGATATTTCTATTCCATATTTTCCAATCTTTTGATCTTTAGTAAAATATCTCTCGTAATATTCACACAAAATATTAAGGAAACGAGATTAATCCACTTTTCCACAATAAAAACACGGAAATCTTTCTTCCGCAGGAGGAAACCACTGAGGAAAGGACGCAGCAAGTGCTGCGCCTCTTCCAAGGGACGCAGTGCCTGCTGCGCCTCTTCCTCAGTCTTTTTCTGCGTATTTTTCGTATCTTTTTTAGATTCACTTCCAAAGTTTCTTCGAAAACCCTACTTCCTCCGTGTGATTAGTATAAATAGAGACCTTCGGTCTCTCGTATTTCTCACGCGAGTGTCCGCCCTTCTCTTCTCCCTTTGCATTCTAGACCACGTTCTTACTTTTTGGCGCCTACGTGCTTGAACATTCGACCACGTAAGCTCGGATCTTTCTGAGTACCAGCCTCGTTTTGCATGACCGACCAATTTGACCAACTCCACCATAATCACCTTTATCAACTTTGTTTCTTTCCTCCTAGAGGGCACTTTCGTCGTACATTCGAGTCGAGCATCACTAAACGTTAACTTAGTTCATCTCGTTTCGTCAAACATGTAAATCTGAGGGTGTAAATCCTTCTTTTATTTATTGTTGTTTATTTTTGTAATCATAATTGTAAGATTTATGTCGAAAATACGCTTAAAACCTATTTGCAAAACCAAGTTTTAAAAGCCTTTTTACGAATTATCAGGAGACAGATGTCGAGAAAGTACGCAACAACTGCTACGCCTCTTCGTGAGGCTGCCGCAGTTCCTTCTTCCTTTCTTCTTCCTTCGTCTTTTGTTAATCCGATTGTTTTTGTTTCGCTTTCAATTGTTCTTTGTTCATTTGCACGATAATTTCTAGTATGATAATTTTAACATGTAAATTAATGATGAAGTTGTTGGAGATTTTGATAATAATACAGTAGATGTAGCTGGATTTACCAACTGATCATTAGTGTTACAACCTGATTTTCTTATTTGAATGGAAATATTTCTTCTTGAACACCACATCTCTGTTAACAAAGACTTTGTGGGTGGCTAAATCATATAGCCTATAACCTTTTTGTTGATGTGGGTATCCCAAAAAAATGCATTTTCTTGCTCTTGTGCCCAGCTTATCAATGTAAGTTGGTGGCATTGTGGCATAACAACAACATCCAAATACTCTTAAAGACTCATAAGGTGGTGTTTTACCAAAAATTAGTGTAAAAGGTATTTGCCAATCAATAACAGAACAAGGCATCATGTTTATCAAATGAGTGGCAGTAAGTAAACAGTCTCCCCAGAATTTGATAGGAAGTCCGGCATGAATCCTAAGTGCCCTAGCAGTCTCTAGTAGGTGTTTATGTTTACGTTCCACCCTCCCATTCTGCTGGGGTATCCCAACAACACTGGTCTGATGGACTAAACCCATTTCATTAAACAAATTACCACAGACATGTTACATAAACTCTGAGCCATTGTCAGTTCTAATAGTCTTTATTTTAGCACCAAACTGAGTAATAATATAGGCAAAGAAGTCCTTAACTATTTTGAAAACTTGATCCTTTGTTTTAAACAAAATAGTCCAGGTGTTCCTTGAGAAATCATCAAGTATGGTTAAAAAATGCTTAGCTCGACATAGCATGGGTTTTATATGGACCCCAAACATCCATATGCAACAACTCAAAAACATAAGCAGCTTTAGAACAACTATTTGGAAAAGACAACTGATGATGTTTAGATAGAACACATGTTTCACAATGCTTAGCCTGTCTTACAGAACCATGAAGAACATTTACAAACTTGAGCTTATCAAATTCTATATAGCCTAATCTTCTATGCAACAAATCTACAGAAATTGAAGAAGTACTACTATTTGCAGAATGTGAAGATTGGTGATTACAAGCCAAAGTTGTTGAAACAATGGAAACTACTTTATTGATTAAGTCCTGTGTATTAAAATTTTGAAATCTGTAGAGATCTCCTATCCTTCTGCCAGTAGCAATGACTAGTTTAGTTGAATGATCCTGAAATGAACAATTGGAGGCAGGCAGAAAACACAGCAAACAAGTTGTTGTCATCAATCAATTTACTAACAGAGAGGAGATCCTGTTTAAAATCAGGAATCAATAGGACATTCTTTAATAAAACTTTGGCATTCAATCTAAAATTACCAATCTTAGAAACATGCTTAATACTACCATCAGGAAGACCTATAAGCAAGGGTTTATTTAGGTTTCGAACATTATGCATCAAACGAATATTAAAAGTCATATGATCCGAAACACCAGTGTCAATTATCCAATAATGTAAAAAAAATTATAATGAACAACATTAACAAGTGAAGTAGGAATCATACCTGCAAAATTAGATGAAGACAAAGATAGCACGTTGTCTATAAGCCGTTTGAGAACTTGATCAACAACAGATGTAACCAACCCATCCATCATATTAGGATCAAATGACTGAGAATGACTTGCACCAGAAGACTGAACCAGAGGATGATCATCTTCTAAATCATTGTGCTCAACAATGTTAACAGTATTTGCACTTTTCTTGTACCCATATTTCCCACCGAAACGTTTAGACTTAGGTTTGGCAGTCTTATCTCCAGGAAATCCAACTAATTGAAAACAACTAATAATCTTATGTTCTGGTTTTCCACAATGATCACAACCATTAACCCAAAAACATTCATCTAGGTTATGATTGTTCATCTTACAGTGATTGCAATACTTCTTTTCTTTCTTTTCATGATTATTAGCATCAACATCCTTAAAAGAAGCATAAGCAGTTGTTTCATTCAAGACTTCAACAGATTCAACAACCTGCTTCTGCTTTTCAATCTTCTGTAACAATCCTAAAGCTCTATTAATGGTAGGCAAAGGATCCATTGAGAGAATCTGGGTTCTAATATTGTCAAATCCATTGTTTAATCCCATCAAAAAATGTATCAATTTGGAATTATTCTCTCGAGCAACAATTCTCTTCATAAGAGTACATGAACATAGAACAATCTTACCACAAGAACACTGAGGAATTGGGTCAAGATTGTCTAATGTTTCCCAGTAATTTTTCAGTTTGCTGTAATATTCAACAAGAGATAAATTGGACTGACTTACAACATCAAGATTCTTCTTGAGTTGATAAATTTCTATTACATTTGCCTAGACATATCGTTCCAGTAAATCTCCCCAGAATTCTTTTGCAGACTTCACATACTTGAGATTATTACGAATTGACGTGTCTAGTGAATTAAGAATCCGCTTCATCACCATCAAATCACAGCGAACCTATTGATGAAACTTCTTATCCGTCATAGGTGGTTGAGCAAGAGAACCATCTATGAAGCAATCCTTATTCTTTAAAGCGAGAGCCATCAAGATATCTTGTTTCCAGCCCAGAAAATCATTTCCATCAAACAATGGTGAAACCAGATGCGTAAATGTTTGATCAGACAATGACAGATACAAGGGATCATCGTAGTAGTCGTATCCATGACTGTGTTCTTCAGAATTCTCAGGCATATTGATCGGTGCCATTTGGTGTTCACAATTAAACATATGTGGTCGTTGGTCAATGGTCGATACAAAACACAATTTATACTTCACAAACAACTCTACAATTAGTAAAGAGGCAAGTAAAGGTCGGATCCCAAGGGACGGGTATTGAAATGAGAATTCTATTGTAACTAGTAGTGTCTAGGGGTGTCACAAATTGGGTTGATGTAGAAGGTTACTAAACTAAAATAACAATGAAAATAAACTAGCAAGATGAATAAAATAAGGGGTGTAAACAATTGATTAAAGGTACTAGGGTGTCATGGGTTCATAGGGGAATCATGGGATATGATCATACAAACATGTTCTCAAATTATAAGCAAGCAATTATTGTTGTGATGGATTGAGTTGGGTTATATCTTACAATCCTAGGAAAGTTTGGGTCCCGGAGCCGAATCGATTAGATTGTACAACACCTACAAGTCGACTTAATCTTTCCTACTCAACACATGCATGGTCTAACAAGACTCGAGTTGGGTTATGTCTTACAAGTCTCATTGAAAAGATAGGAGATGATAGTAAATGCAAGGATTCATAGGCTTAGCATTTCATCAAATATAACATGTGCATGAGTTAAGATCAAAACAAGCAAGCAAATAAGATTATGAAAGCATATTAATTTAAGCATGAATCATTCCCCATGTTGGTTTCCCCTAATCACCCATTAAACCCTAGCTAAGAGACTACTCACTCATTATCATGTTGATCATGCTAGCAAGGTTGTCAATCATACTAACAATATGAAACATGATGAATAAATGAAAGTAATTAACAATAATTAAAAAGGGATTAAGAGATTATACCTACTAATGATTCCAAAATAATAATGCAAAGAATAATAGAAGAACTTGATGATTGATGGAAGGTTGTCAATCTCCCAATAAACCCAATAATCTTCTAATTACCCAAAATAAAGTAAGAACAAGAGAGAGATTAAAGAACTAAAAACTTGGATTAAAACTTGATTAATACTTGATTACAATATTGAAGAGAGATTTGATTGATATTAACTACTCTAATTATTGATAAAAAGAACATGCCCCTCTAATTAGACTAATGGGTTATTTATAGTGAAAATTAGGGAGGATGCATTAGGGTTAACTAAGGGCTAAACTAGTAATTACACTTTTTAAGTTGAGCAAGGAGACTCGGTATTTTTTCGAGAGAAGGGCTTCTCTAATCGTAGCTTGAAGAATGAAAACGTCTTTGTCATCGCAATCCGTGCGGATGGGAGTCGGGACGGCCGGATCTGGGATGAGGAATCCGAGCGGATCCTTGGGCAAGACGCTCGGATTGGCGAGGGGAATCCGAGCGGATTCCTTTGAGGGACGCTCGGATTGGGCTTGGACGGACGGACGGATTGTGTACAATCCGTTCGGATTGTCGCAAAGCATCTTTTCTTCTTCTTTTCTTCCCTTTTCTTCATGAATTCCTTGGGGATTTCCTTGGGGACTCAAGGATCCTTTTCTCAACATTGCTCTTCTACTATGCTATGTACAAAGGCCTTCTAGTCTTGTCTCTCCTCGATGCTTGGTCATTGAATACAATCAATTTAGTCTCGTTTTGCCATGAAAATGCAAGATTCTTACTCCTTTCCTACCAAGGGATCAAAATCTCAAAGAATATGCAAAACAAAGAACTAAAGATAAGAAATGACCCAAATAGGCACTAAAAAGCATGGAAACAATGGTAATTCGGGGGCTAAATATGCGCCAATTATGGTCACATCAAATATCCCCAAACCGAACCTTTGCTCGTCCCGAGTAAAGAGGTGACAAAGACTAGGACCAATACTAACCTAACCTAATAATAATAGCCGATATGAGACAATTAGCGGGTCTCAGTCCGCCCTTCAACTCACAACAAGACAACCATGAGGTAGGATGCCTTCTTGCAAGGCAAGGTGGGTCTTGCCAAAATGGCGACACATCCAATCATTAAGCACACAAAACCAAGTAATGGATGCATCTACAAAAAGAATAGCCACTTTCCTCATCTAAGTGGCGGAAATTATCTACAAGGGTACACAATCCTTCATAGATGCAATTTATTCAAACTACTAAGCCTAGAAGGATACCAATAAATCACCTCCAAAAGGTGTCAAGCTAGGGTACCTTTGTCCTCAATCGTTAAATGCTTTTGTCAAGAGTAGACTCCCTATGGTGTTAAAAACACTGGAGGATCGCGGAATTCCCCCTCTTGCCTAGACAAGAAGAAGGGTCGTCCCCTCTCTACCATGCACAAAAATGGATACGATGGATAAAGGGATCAATAGATATTTGAGTTTCACTTTGGGAGTTTGCTTTTATTTTTGTTTTTCCCCCAATTTCATTGGCATTTGACATTTGAGAACACTTTCTTGCCATTTCTTTTTGATTTTTGGCATTTCAATACTTGACAACTTTTTGCATTTTTTTTTTTTTTTGAACATTTTCAAAGTCACCCCAATTAGTAACGAGGGTGCCTTGTATTTGAATCTTTAGGAGTTCTATTTTTGCTCCTCTTTTCATTTGATGCATTTTTGCAAACTTTCTTTCACTTTTCATTTCATTGAACTCAAATTGATTTCTTTTTGTGCCCATTCCCTTTGATGACAAAAATGTATGGTAGAACATGGATGAATGATAGAAGTATGCATGGTTTCAAGGGTCACCTTGGAATAAACGGTAGCCAAGGAGTTATCACACCACAAGGTACTCTTGACTCGGCCTTAAACCATGGGTCAAAGGATACTAGCATGACACATCCTAGGGTGTTTTACAAGTATTCTAACAAGCAAAGTCTTAAGAATAAAAAGCATCTACTAGGGCCTATATACACTTGTCAAGCTTCCCAAGTAGACGGTTTCGCAAAATTTTCTAACATGCAAACTACATGCCATGATGCAACTAACATATACACATCCTAATGCAAATGATTCTACCAACTAATATGGCATATAAACTAAATGCAATCCTAAGTTCACATTGTTTTTACCGCATCAATCAAAATAAAGCCACATAGTCATTAACATAAAGAGGAAAAAGGAGATTGGAAAGATCATACCATGCGGTCTTCAATATCCTCATGTCTCGGATGTGGCGTAGTCAATCAAAGTGAACAAGGATGAACAAACACAATATATACAAGACAATATATACAAAGGAAATGAACTTGTTTTTGGTTTTTCAATTTTTTCAATTTTTATGATTTTTGATTTTTCAATTTTTATGGGTTTTTGAATAAAAGTTAAGTGTTAGAATTCCCATCCCCACACTAATATGGGCATTGTCCTCAATGGCCAAAATGATGGAAATTATGCAAAAATGATGCATGATTTCTATACTAAATGCAATTCTACACTAAGCTATACTAGATGATGCATGGTTTTTGTTATGACGGAGAGGATAATTTAGATTACCTCCCGTTGTGTATGCATTAACTTCCCCAAACCAAATAAGACACTATTGCTAATGTCAAAGCATGGGTATAGTTCATGCACACACTATGCTATGCATGAAACTAGATTGTCATTTTGGATTTTCAAAAATGGGAACAATGAAGAACACCTCAATGGTACCGAGGTGTGAGTCCTTTGATGTTGCTAGGACTAAACCAACAATGATCAAAATGAAATATGATACAAAGAGATATAGACAAACCATGGGAGTGTAGGAGTCTCCAAGGCTAGTCTTCCATCATGCTATCATCATCACCACTTCCCTCATGAGAAGTGGTCACATTGCCACTTTCCTTGGCACTTTCTTCATCACTTTCTTCATCATCTTGCTCATCATTATCTTCACCATCTCTTTCTTCATCTCCACTTGCTTCTTCCTCAATATTATCATCAATTCCTTCACCATTTCCAACAACCTCATTGTCTTCCACCACGTCCCTAGATGCACCCGGAAATAAGGCTTCTCTATCCGCCCAACTAGGCAAAGGACAAGATGGATCAAGGAGTCCTTGCCTAGCTAGATGTAAGAGGGGAGGATATTGAGCCAAATAAGCATTCTTCCGGTCTTCATAAGCTTGCTTGTGCATGGCTTGCATAAGAAGAGTTACATAGTCTTTTCCAATTTCAATTCCTTGCGGTTTGAACTCTTCATACACAAAGGGGTAAGGCGGTATAACAATGGAAGAGGAGGGAGTTTCATGATCACCCTTTTGTTGTTGAATGATGTACTCGGCTTCTTCGGATAGGCGAAGTAAATAGTTGGTCCGGTGGACACTCAGACGGCAAATCTTTGCGGGTAAAGTGAATGATCGAGCCTCACTAGTAAGCCACCCAAATTTGGTGTCAAGGGGATTGTGAGCAACCCACTTAAACTTGTTAATCATGATGGACATATCAATAAGATGGCCACCTTCCTTTGCCTTGTACTTGTTATCCTTATTGAAATTAGGATCAAAGTGCTTGGCTAGGACCGTGACTAGGCCGCCATTAACAATAACGGTTGTACCCTTCTTCCCACTATCTACATGGAGCCATCTATCAACCAATAGCCTCAAAGAATTGTAAGGCTTGGTGTGAATTCTTCCAATATTCAAAGTTGATTCAAGGAGAATAAAATTGAGTCCCGTGAAATGATTGGTGTCTTTCCTAGCAATTATGGTATTTCCCACAACTTTGTGCCATACTCTTATGCCCGGATGATGGACCAAAAGAGAACGACAAGCATGAAAATCTTCAAATTTCTTCCCGGAGATTGCCTCCCAAAGAGGCTCGGGGTCATACTTCCCATATTGCTTATAATATTTATGTTCATCGCTAAGACCCAAAATTTCACCCAATTCCGGAAAGGTAATGCGTCTACTAGTGTTAGCTAGACGAAACTCAATATTTCCCTATTCTCAACTTTTGTCACTTTTAAAGAACTTAAGAATTCCAAGACAAGGGAGGGGTATGTTACTTCCTTCATTTCAAACAATTTCTTCAAACCCATGGCATTGAAAAAGGCTTTTGTTTGTTCAAGAACACCTAATTTCTCTAAAGCATCTTCACATATGAATTTGGTGGATTGAATTTGTTTCATAGCAAACTTGACAAATGTATTTCTATGGGTATCGGAAATGAAAGTTACCTCCGGATAATGCAAGAGTTGATCGACACGGAGTAGAAGGTGATGCTCCCATAGAAGTTTGTTGTTGTTGTGGTTGCACTTCCAAGTTTGGTGTTGATACCACCATTGCCAAAGCTTTCTTTGTTTGTAGAGCTTTTTGCCTTTGAGAGAGAGCCTTTGCTTTTGGTGCCTTTGTTGCCTTTGTTGCTCCCTTTGTTCTTGCCATTTGATGAACTAACCAAGTAAAGAGTCAAAAATCTTCAATTTGTAGAATGCCCAAATCGATTTTGAAGGTGAAAGGCTTTGCCTTTATGAGAACAAAAATCGACTCAAAGGTTGAGATTTTGTGCTTGGTTTTGATTGTTGTTGGAGACGGAGTGATTGATTTGTTGTTTGAAGGATGGTTTGATTTGATTTTGTTGGATTTTGTTGAGGGTTTTTGTTTTTGAGATGGAAAGGATGAGGGTTTTGATGTTGTGGGTAGTGTTTATGAAAGAATGAATGAATGAATGAAGGTGGGATGGGTTATAAAGAGCTCGACATTTTTCAAGACGCAGGGACAATCCGTGCGGATTGGGCGCAATCCGTGCGGATTCTACAGCTTCAAAATTTTCAAAATCCCGCCTAGAGACGGGCGGATTCTAAGGAATCCGCTCGGATTCTTCTGTTGGGACGGGCGGATTTCATGCAGGACGGACGGATTCTAGTCCAGAGATTTTTCTTTGTTTTTCTAGCTGCAGAGACGGGCGTCTTTTCCAAAAGACGGACGGATTCTGTGAGACGGGCGTCTTTCCAGAAATCCGCTCGGATTCTTTGACAGTCAAGAATTTTGCAATTTCAGCTCAGCCCAAGACGGGCGTCTTCTCAGCAGGACGGTCGGATCTTCTTCAGACGGGCGGATTTTCAGGAATCCGCTCGGATTGGTCCTTGTGTACACGGATTCAGTTCCATCCGTGCACAAACGCATTCCCTTATCATTCTTTCTTTCTTTCTTTCAAAACTTGTGTTCTTCATTGTGGGGGCACTACTAAGGCATGAATAGCCTAGGCAATTGCCATCCCCACACTAAGGTAAAGCACTACACATCAATTAAAATTGTTAATCCCTCCCTCACTTCTCTCTTTTCATGACAATTATTTTGATCAAAGTAAATAAAATCCAAAAATGACAAAAAATGCAATACAAAAATTTAAAAGTAAGTTAGGGAGTTAGAAATATTTACAAGTGGTGGTTTAGGGAGGACTCCACCAAACTCTCATTCTTGATGAGATGTCAAGGGGGCATGTTCAAGGTGTTGTTGATGTTGCTTAACACCTTGAAAAAGTAATCAAAAGCTTGTTCATTGTTATGGTAGAGGTCCTCAATAGACCGTGGCCCTTGTTGTTGATCATGATCGATGGCATGCCCAATGTAGGGATTAAAAATCCCTTCAAATTCGTCGTCCCAAAGACCACAAACTTCATTGAGTTGATCATTGAAAATCTCTTGCTTAGATGGATAGAACTCTCCCAATTTCTTCTCTTGGCCAATGAGGCCATCATCTTCTTCCTTGGTTGATTTTGATGAGCTTTGCAAGTTCTCCTTGTCACAATTCACTTGCTCTTTGAATGGAGCATCTTCAACTTTCTTCCTCCATTGGAGTTCCGATTTCTTCCTTTCATCTTTTCGGCTATAATGGTCAATCATGAAACATGGCTCATGCAAACGAGGAGCTCTCATGGTCTTGTCAAGATTAAAAGTTATGCTTTCATCTCCCACTTCTAGAGTGAGCTCTCCATGTTTCACATCAATCACCGCACCCGCGGTGTGTAGGAAAGGTCTTCCTAAGATGATTGGAATGTTGGAATCTTCCTCCATATCAACAATGACAAAGTCCACCGGGATGAAAAACTTCCCAATTCGCACGGGGACATCTTCCCATATCCCTAATGGTGTCTTCGTCGATCTATCGGCCATTTGAAGAGTGATATTGGTGCATTTAAGCTCTCCCATTCCCAACCTTTTACTTACCGAGTACGGCATGACACTCACACTAGCCCCTAGATCACATAAGGCTTTGTTGATCGTCGTGTCGCCAATGGTACACGGTATTGAGAAGCTTCCCGGATCCTTTAACTTTGGAGGTGAACACCCTTGAAGTATTGCAGTACTCACCTTAGTGAAGGCGATAGTCTCAAGTTTCCGGATCGACTTCTTCTTTGTGAGGATATCTTTCATGTACTTTGCATAGCTGGAACGTGATTGATTAATTCCGTGAAAGGAATTGAGACTTCTAAGTTCTTCACAATCTCCATGAACTTTCCAAGTTGATCATCAAATTTGGGTTTGGCTTGACGACTTGGAAAAGAAAGTCTAATCATAATGGGCTCCTTTTCTTTGGCTTTGTCTTCATTTTTCTTTGAACTTTCTTCTCTTGATGATTCCCCTTCTTTGGGACCTTGCACCACAACTTCATTCTCACTAGCTTTCACAACTTCATTCTCAACTTGCTTCTTCGGTGCTTCATATCTTGTACCACTTCTCAAGTGAATGGAACTAACCATTTCATGTCTAGGGGGATTACTTTGAGGTGGTAATTGCCCCTTTTGTCTTTGTGAGCTTGAAGATGCTAGTTGGGTCAATTATGTTTCCAACATCTTGGTGTGAGCTAGAATGTTGTTGATGGTGGTGTCTTTTGCTTGGCTATCTTTTTGCATTTGAGTGAAAAATTCTTGTTGATTCTTTTGCATTTGGAGGACCGCTTTTTGGACATCAAAACCTTGGTCATTTTGGTGATTGTATGGATTTTGATTTTGGTAGCCTTGGTTTTGATTGTAAAAGGGTCTTTGATTTTGATTTCTCATGGGTGGTGGAGTGTATGTTGTTTGAGGGTTTTGAACATTTTGGCTTTTGTATGAGAGATTTGGATGGAACTTGGTGTTTTCATTGTAAAAATTTGAATAAGGGGTACCACTTTTGTAAGCTTGGAAAGCATTAACTTGTTCGGTTGTTCCCCTACATTCACTTGAGTCATGACCCAAGGTTCCACAATTCTCACATATCCCGCTTGGGATTGATGAGGATGCCGTCATGGCATTGACATGGTGCTTTGATGTTTTTGAGTTTTCCTCAAGTCTAGCAATAGCTTGTTCAAACTTCAAGTTGATTGTGTCAATGTGAGAACTAAGTTGAGCACCCAATTGAGTAACGGAATCCACTTCATACTTTCCTCCTCTAGTAGCCTTGCGAGGTCTACTATATTGTGAATTATGGACCGCCATTTCCTCAATCTTGTTCCATGTTTGATTGTCATCAACTTCGGTGAACATTCCATTTGATCCCATATTGAGAATGTTCCTTGAATCTTCATATAAACCATTCCAAAATTGTTGCACTAAAAACCATTCGCTAAGTCCATGGTGAGGACATGAGCGACAAATACCTTTGAACCGCTCCCAAGCTTCATACAAAGATTCTTCATCCCTTTGCTTAAAACCCGTGATTTGAGCTCTTAGCATGTTAGTCTTTTCCGGTGGGTAGAATTTTTTGTAGAAAGCTAGAGCTAACTTCTTCCAAGAATCTATTCCAAGGGTGGCCTTATCAAGGCCCTTCAACCATTGCTTTGCGGTGCCGATTAACGAAAAAGGAAATAAGACCCATCTTATTTGGTCTTGAGTCACGCCCGTTTGAGAGATAGCTTCACAATAATCGCAAAAGGTTTCCATATGAGAATGAGGGTCCTCACTAGGCATTCCCCCGAATTGGCTCCTCTCAACTAGTTGGATGAAGGCGGACTTGGCAATAAAGTTTCCGGTGAGATGTTGCGGTGTAGGAGTACCATTTGGTAGATCCTCCTCGGTGGGTATAGAGTGTGACGAGAATTTAGGCATTGTAGGTGGATTTTGTGTGGTATTGTTTAATGGGTTTTCTTCTCCTTCTATTGCGAAAGGATTGACAAACTCACTAGTGGGTTGAACAACTTCACCAACACCTCCCAAATTCCTCCTAACAAGTCTCCTATTATTCGTCAAGGTTCTTTCGATTTCACGGTCAAAAGGTAACAAATCTCTTTGTAACCTTCTAGACATGCAAAATATCAAACAACTAGAAAACAATTAGAACAAACCTTGAGGAGTTTTACTCCCCCAAGGTGAAAAAGACACAACTAATAACAATAAAAGAAATCTTAAATCAATTAAACACCGTCCCCGGCAACGGCGCCATTTTTGATCGGTGCCATTTGGTGTTCACAATTAAACATATGTGGTCGTTGGTCAATGGTCGATACAAAACACAATTTATACTTCACAAACAACTCTACAATTAGTAAAGAGGCAAGTAAAGGTCGGATCCCAAGGGACGGGTATTGAAATGAGAATTCTATTGTAACTAGTAGTGTCTAGGGGTGTCACAAATTGGGTTGATGTAGAAGGTTACTAAACTAAAATAACAATGAAAATAAACTAGCAAGATGAATAAAATAAGGGGTGTAAACAATTGATTAAAGGCACTAGGGTGTCATGGGTTCATAGGGGAATCATGGGATATGATCATACAAACATGTTCTCAAATTATAAGCAAGCAATTATTGTTGTGATGGATTGAGTTGGGTTATATCTTACAATCCTAGGAAAGTTTGGGTCCCGAGCCGAATCGATCAGATTGTACAACACCTACAAGTCGACTTAATCTTTCCTACTCAACACATGCATGGTCTAACAAGACTCGAGTTGGGTTATGTCTTACAAGTCTCATTGAAAAGATAGGAGATGATAGTAAATGCAAGGATTCATAGGCTTAGCATTTCATCAAATATAACATGTGCATGAGTTAAGATCAAAACAAGCAAGCAAATAAGATTATGAAAGCATATTAATTTAAGCATGAATCATTCCCCATGTTGGTTTCCCCTAATCACCCATTAAACCCTAGCTAAGAGACTACTCACTCATTATCATGTTGATCATGCTAGCAAGGTTGTCAATCATACTAACAATATGAAACATGATGAATAAATGAAAGTAATTAACAATAATTAAAAAGGGATTAAGAGATTATACCTACTAATGATTCCAAAATAATAATGCAAAGAATAATAGAAGAACTTGATGATTGATGGAAGGTTGTCAATCTCCCAATAAACCCAATAATCTTCTAATTACCCAAAATAAAGTAAGAACAAGAGAGAGATTAAAGAACTAAAAACTTGGATTAAAACTTGATTAATACTTGATTACAATATTGAAGAGAGATTTGATTGATATTAACTACTCTAATTATTGATAAAAAGAACATGCCCCTCTAATTAGACTAATGGGGTATTTATAGTGAAAATTAGGGAGGATGCATTAGGGTTAACTAAGGGCTAAACTAGTAATTACACTTTTTAAGTTGAGCAAGGAGACTCCGGTATTTTCTGAGAGAAGGGCTTCTCTAATCGTAGCTTGAAGAATGAAAACGTGCTGTACTGCAATCCGTGCGGATGGGAGTCGGGACGGCCGGATCTGGGCTGAGGAATCCGAGCGGATCCTTGGGCAAGACGCTCGGATTGGCGAGGGGGAATCCGAGCGGATTCCTTTGAGGGACGCTCGGATTGGGCTGGACGGACGGACGGATTGTATACAATCCGTTCGGATTGTCTGGCAGCATCTTTTCTTCTTCTTTTCTTCCCTTTTCTTCATGAATTCCTTGGGGATTTCCTTGGGGACTCAAGGATCCTTTTCTCAACATTGCTCTTCTACTATGCTATGTACAAAGGCCTTCTAGTCTTGTCTCTCCTCGATGCTTGGTCATTGAATACAATCAATTTAGTCTCGTTTTGCCATGAAAATGCAAGATTCTTACTCCTTTCCTTCCAAGGGATCAAAATCTCAAAGAATATGCAAAACAAAGAACTAAAGATAAGAAATGACCCAAATAGGCACTAAAAAGCATGGAAACAATGGTAATTCGGGGGCTAAATATGCGCCAATTATGGTCACATCACATATTGTATGTATTGATTATGTTTGATGTTGTTTGGATCAAAATTTGATCAAGAATTGATGATTTTATGTTGAATATAAAAGATTATTGAGTGAAAACGAAGCATAGAACTTACCAAAAAATTGATGTGGAATTTTCGGATTTCTCTAAACCTAGCCTTGAAAGTGACGATTTTTGTTGTTTTTTGGTGTTTTGGTGTGGAAAAATGGAGTTTGTAGTGATAATATATGGTTAAAAGGAAGTTTTAGCTTAAAATATGGATGATTTGATGATGATTTTGAGGATTTGGGGTTAAGTTGGTGAGGAGAAAAGATGAAGATGTGTTTATGTTTTAAGAGAGAGAGAGAGAGTGATTTTGAGAAAGTGATAAGAAAATGAGTGGTTAGGAGATGATAAGGGAGCACGGGTAGGGCTCTGGGCCGGTTAGGGACCGACTGCCGGTCGACCGGCTGGTATCATTGAGGATTTTTGATTTTTTTTGTCAAAAGTTCCAGCGGGTTTTGAGCCGGTCAGCGACCGGTCGCCGGTTGACTGGATGGTACCCCCTCCCCCCTTTTTTTGAAAATTTTTCCAAGTATAATGTAACTCTGAGCCGGCGGACCGGCTGGGAGTCCCTTCACAACTCCTCAAATTCCTAGCTCCAATGTGACTCTCAGCCGGCCGACCGACCGGCTGGGAGTCCTTTTTCTCATTTTATCCACTCCTTCATACATGAAATATGTCCAAAAGTTACAGCGGGTTTTGAGCCGGTTGTAGACAGGCCGCCAGTCCACATGCTTAGATCCCCTTTTGGCATACTTATTGCTTGCCGGTCGACCGGAAGGTATCATTGGGGATTTTTGATTTTTTTTTTTGTCAAAAGCTCCAGCGGGTTTTGAGCCGGTCAGCGACCGGCCGCCGGTTGACTGGCTGGTACCCCCTCCCCCTTTTTTTGAAAATTTTTCCAAGTATAATATAACTGTCAGCCGGCGGACCGGCTACCGGCTGGGAGTCCCTTCACAACTCCTCAAATTCCTAGCTCCAATGTGACTCTCAGCCGGCCGACCGACCGGCTGGGAGTCCTTTTTCTCATTTTCTCCACTCCTTCATACATGAAATATGTCCAAAAGTTACAGCGGGTTTTGAACCAGTTGTAGGCAGGCCGCCGGTCCACATGCTCAGATCACCTTTTGGCATACTTATTGCTTCAAGCATCAAAAATTTATCAATGATGGAACATTTCAAATATCAACTCTCCTAAACACAATTAATTCATCGGAATTCCTCCTAGACTCTGTAGATACCTCATTTCTGCACCTCTCGCAAATCACCCTGTGATGATTGGGCCGCATGTTTGGTACGCGGAACGATTTGTGACGGTTCGTAAGATTATCGTCAAGTGATTGCTCAAATATTAATGTCTACCTCTTAGTTGTCATCTACGTGCCAATACGGTCGTTTTGACAGTAATTAGAGTACATTCGGAGTCCGGGCCTAAAACCGTCTCCATTTTCTGATAACCGTTAAATCCCGAGTCAGAATGTTCTGGAATGTTCCGGATATTTCTATTCCATATTTCATAAATTTTTATCTTTTGGTAAACAATTTCCCGTAATATTCACATAAGATATTAAGGAAAACCGAATTATTTCCGTCCTACCATAACTCAAACACAGAAATCTTTCTTCCGCAGGAGGAAACCCCTTGGGAACAGACGACGCGGCAGTCTGCGCCTCTTCCAAGAGACGCGATGGCTCGCTGCGCCTTTTTCCAGGCCCTTTTCTGCGTATTTCTCGTATTTTTTTCATATCTTTCCGAGATTCACTTCCAAAGAGTCTCCGAAACCCTAATTCCTCCACGTGATTAGTATAAATAGGAGCCTTCGTTCCTCATATTTCTCACGCGAGTGTCCGCCCTTCTCTTCTCCCTTTGCATTCTAGACCTTTGTTCTTACTTTTTGGCGTCTACGTGCTTGAACATTCGACCACGTAAGCTCGGATCCTTTCGAGTACCAGCCTCATTTTGCATGACCGACCAATTTGACCAACTACACATCAATCAACTTAATTAACTTAATCGTTTTCCTCTTACGAGGGCACTTTCTTTTCATCCGCGTCGAGCATCACTAATCGATATCTTAGTCCTTCTCGTTTCGTCAACATGTAAGTCTGAGGGTGTAATCTCTCTTTTATTTATTGTATTTATTTCTTGTAATTAACAATGTAAGGTTTATGTCGAAAATATCATTAAAACCGATTTCTAAAACCGTGCTTTAAAACCTCTTTTTACGGATTTCCAGTAGATAACTGTCGAGAAAGGACGCAAAGAATCGCTGCGCCTCTTCGAAGGAGCGCAGTACCTGCTGCGCCTCTTCATGAGGCTGCCGCAGTTCCTGCTTCCTTTCTTCTTCGTTCGTCCTCTGTTATTCGTCAAAATTCTTTTACTTGTTTCGTTTGTTTGTTATTTCTTCATCATGATAGCATATAATTCACATGTATATTATAATCATCATCATTAATATGTTTTAATCATCACAAATCCGACTTAAATCCCTAATAATCCAATATTTGCGGGTTTTCGTCATTAAATTCAATTCCGGGTTATAGATATTCAATTCATCAATATTGGGTTTCTGGAATTCGTCTTTGATATAGTTTCATCTGTCTTTTGTCGTATTTATCACATATTCGTCCTTAATCCATCGTGTTTAACTTAATCAATTGATTTAATTTGTTTAGTTTGTTAATATCTTTCACTCCTGTAATTAATCCATCTTATATTAATTCGTTTAATTCCGTTTCATCCATGTTTTGTTATGACCCCTCGTTCATATGTAAATAACCTACTACTCAATTTCATCAGAGTAAATAATTTTAATCGACCATTAAATTCACCAATGAATATTAACAACGCGCAATTCCGGCTTCACCGAGATTCTGGTCAGAACAGACGCAAAGATTCGCCGCACCTATTCCAAAGGACGCGCTCTTCGTTGTTACTTTGTTCGGGTTGAATTCTGTCCCTGAACTCCGTTTTCTGCTTTGAATTAGTTATATAGCTTACGTATAATTGACTATTATTCGTACTATCGCCTTCTGATCTGTTCGTTAATTCTCTTTCTTTTATTCTTTTTTCTCAAATTATCCGTTTTAAAGGTATTTTCGACATAAATCGCCTAATCCTTTGTAATTATTGTAATTTTCATTATTGTAATTTTCTTTATTGTATTTATCATTATTTCTTATGTCATTTGTATGTTTTTCACATGTAATTGAACATAAATCCCAACTTCGACCCAATTGTTTGCTAATTAACTGTCCACCGACTTAGTATTAATTCTCACATGCTAGGATCAAAACTTGGATGTTGCATTGCATGCATACAACCGACGATATATCAAGTACGAATAACTTCCCTAATCATTAGTAGAGGCCGCTATCGAGGCGGGCGGGATTAGGTGTTCGATCAAAAGAGCTTCCTAATACGTACCCTCACCTCTTACTCCAGATCTCCGTGAACACCCGTGTTCATTGGCATCCACGAGAGTCATTCTAGGCATAGAATGCTAAGGGTAACGATTGCTTAGTGTTCATGTCTTTACTTTGTGTCTTGACATGACACGAGGTATTTGAACGGTTCCAATTTCCCATAAAAATTGGTGGCGACTCCATACAAAAATGCAAACGCTTGTTTCTCTTTTCCTCCCAAGCGCCCCCGTGGGCCCCCGCTGTCCACGTTTGGCGACTCGCTGGGATAATACACTTACGTGTAGCAAGGGTGAAACTTGAACAAGGTTAGGGAATAGTTTGTACAAGACAATTGTCGGTTTTCATAACTCGGTCTTCCTAGACCGTTTTATTCGGCCATCCTAGCCCCAACCCAACCCATTCGACCAATCGTCCCGTCTAAACGGTCCTAATTCTTATTTGGGCCTAAAGATGGATAGTGATTGACGTCATCCATACCATGATGCTTACTCTTGTTTGTATCAAGGGCCTTCACTACTTGAGGAAATGGACTAGGAATCGGCCTTACTCTTGTTTGGTACGAGCCTCTCCACAGACTTCGGGTTTGATGGTTCGGTATGGCAACCCACCCTTTAAACCAAAACCCTTTTAAATGCACTCAGCATCCCGTTATAATGCTTGTATAAATGTTTGTACCTTACGTGATCACCACTTCTAAACAAAACCATGACGATTTTTTCAAAAATCAAAACCCATTTTAAAACAAAATTTCGAAATAGGCTTTCAATTAGCGCAAAATCCGGTCAAAACTCTGTCCGTTTGTCGTGTCAAAATTCGGGCCACAAGCCCATTTCAAAACCTCACTTCGAGTCCACTCCTACAACTACACTATAGTTGACTAGGACACACATTTTCAAAAACCTTGTCTTTCTTCAAAGCTCACTCAACACAAGTGGCACACACCCACTTCACGAGTCAAAACATTTCTTTCTTTTAGCGAGTGTGTTAGAATGGTCGATCGTGTTTTGATTCGTCGCCGATCTCTTATCCAGTTTTCAAGATGCCTGGATCCAGCGAAACAAATCTCCACCAACTTCAAAATGGTAATGATCGAATCCTAGCCGCGCTAGCCCAAATGCAAGTCACTCAAGACCAAGTCTATGACCGCCTTGAACTCATTGAGGGCCGTATCTATGTCGTAGAGGGAAGGTTGTCTCCTCATGAAAGTGAAGTAATAGGTGACTCTGATAATGAATCCAAGGATGAAAATCCTCTCATGGGGATGACGGTAGCTGAGAAAAGACTCCAATACTTAGAGGAGCAATTGATGTACCTTAAGGGGGATCACATTTATAGGGAGAACAATCGCAAGTATGAGGCCGTCAATTCCAAATTGCCAACTAACTTCAATATGACGGATATCCCTAAATTCAAGGGACACGAGAACCCTTTGAACCACATCCGTGCCTTCAAGGATTACATGTCTATCAAAGGCATCAAACCCGAGATGTTCTTAAGGATCTTTCCTTCATCTCTTGACACTATCCCAAAGCAATGGTTCTACTCCTTAGATCACAAGAAGGTCGCTACTTGGGAGGATGCCGCAATTGAGTTCTCTAAACAATATGCGGATAATGCCGAGATCCAAGTAAACATGCGTACTCTAGAGGTTCTTACCCAAAATGACAAAGAAGGATTCACCGACTTCCTAAGTAGGTGGAGGAAGACTAGCACCCAACTAGTTGAACGCCCGGATGAAGCTACCCTTGTGGAGAAGTTTGTGGATAATCTCAAACCCATCTATGCCAATCATTTGAGATACCAAAACATCAAAACTTTCAAGGACTTAACCGTACTAGGGACAAGGATTGAAGATGATATCCGTAAAGGACTCTTGTCCAAAACGGTAGGTCGAGGATATCAAGGTTCCACAAGTCGTTCATACGGCTTTACTAGCAAGACCGACGAAGTTAATCTTCTCGAGCCATCCAAGAAAAGTATCCCACCAAGGAAATTCACAAATCTTGGGGACACTTACTCCAATGCTCTAAAAAGGTTAATGAAGCAAGGTAAACTCCAACCCATTGGACCTACTCCCGAACCCGAAAGGAGGTCCAAATTCTGGGACGAGAATTCGTACTGCGAATACCATAGGGGCAAGGGGCACGACACAGAAAAATGCTACAAGTTGAAAAACGTGCTTCAAGACATGATTGAAGATGGTCGACTACCAATACCACCGGGAGGTAAGCCCAACAACACTGAGAATCCTCTTGGAGTTCTAGTGATCACAAGTTATGAATCTACCTTAGATTGCTCACACCTCATTTCTCCATGCGAAAATGAAGTTTATGCAATCGAGAATGAAGGGCTCTACTCTACTATCTCCCCTACCATTTCCGACTTCATCACATGGGCAAGGAGTGTAGCTAGACAAGTTTGGGAATTAGAAAACATGGTGACAACTCTACATGATCCCAACGCAACACCCGAAGAACATGTGCCACTAATCTTCTCTCAAAATGCTACTATGCAAGAAGTAATCACCGTGGTTGATAAACTAGTTGACCAAATCATACGACTAGAAGGTGATATCATGAGAATGGGAAAGCTAACTGCAATCAATGGAGTTTGGGCCGACGATGATGAGGACGAGTATCTCATTGAAAACTCCCTAGTCAAAGAAATAGTCCAAAATGGTGAAGACCAAGATGTGGACCACCTAACTCGTTCGGGTCGTCCATATCAAAGCACTACTCAAAATGGTCCAACCAACGTCATCACACCAAGTGACAACGAAGATGACTCCACTGATCATTTTCTCAGGCAATTACAAAAGACAAAGGCTGATCTTTCAGTCTGGCAATTAGTAGCAAGCTCATTCCCACATCGCCATGCTTTACTGCAAGCTTTGGCCAAACTAAATGTAGCACATAACTCCACTCCTGAAGATGTAGTCAACTTGGTCTTCCAAGACTCACCGAAGCTAAGTAATCCTATTACTTTCTCGGACGAAGATTTGCCACCTTTTGGCGCTAGTCACAACCTTGCTCTATACATCACTGTCATTTGTCTAAAGAAGAATGTGCCAATGACCTTGGTGGACGATGGCTCTGCAGTCAACGTCATACCCCTCAAAACGGCATACAAGCGAGGTATGAAAGAGTCGGATTGGACTCCTACCAATCAAGGTGTGCGTGCGTATGACGGTACACGACGAAAGGTGGTAGGACTTGTTAACCTAACCATAGCCACAGGGCCAATCGAACGAAAGGTTAACTTCCAAATAGTGGACATCGAAGCTTCCTTCAACATACTTCTGGGAAGGCCGTGGATTCACGCTTCCAAAGCGGTAACATCCGCCCTTCATCAAAAGATCAAAATCCCACTAAATGGCAAATTAGTGACGATCACTTCGTCAACCATCAAGGCAATAATCGAAAAACAGTCGAACAATCAAGTCCTTGCGGATCCCGTATATGAACTTGGGGGCTTCCAAAGCGTGAGCGTCATAGAAAGCGAGTTGGCACCCTTATACTATGATCCCTACTCCAACTTGGTGGTCAACCACATACTCAAAACCCAGGGATACTTCCCTGGAATGCCTTTAAACCCTACTCGAATAAACACCTTCGCACCATACAAGGAAGGCAACTCAAAGAGGATACCACTTGGACTAGGGTACAAACCCACAAAAGAGGAGGTTCTCGAAATGCTTGCCCAAGTCCAAAACCGTAAGCACGTAGGAGTCCAAATGCAACCCTATCTCCCTACTTTAAATGGGTACTTTGTTCAAGAAGGAAGTCTAGACCTCTTTCACGGATTTCTTGAACCTTGGCATTATCTCGAGAGGAAGCTAGCCGGAATCGAGATCTTTCACGATTGCTACTTTATCCCTCCAGAAATGGTTCCTACCGTCAAAACCCGTCAAGCACCTTGCTTAGACGAACAAGCTGTTAGCCTATTGTTTGGAGAAGATCGATTCGTTAGGGCCACGCAGGATGAGATCATTACCATGATACTTCAAGACGATCGCTTCAACCCCACCGCGTTAATCACGGAAACCAACGCAAGACAGCAGAAAGGATGGAGAAAATCAATCAAGTGGACCAACAATCAAGGAAGACTCTTCAAGCTCACCACTGGAGAATGAGAGATGTTCAAAGGAGAACCAGAAGACGATGAGTTCGAGTCGGAGTCGGAGTCAGAGTCGGAGTCTAGAGAAGTCATTAGAGAGTCTACTCCTGTCGTCATCCCCACTCCCTTTGTTTCTCCTAGCTTAGCCTCGAGTAGTCACAGTAGTTCGGGAAATGCTCCAACCACTGTCCCTTTGCTGCCACTGACCATGGATCAGTTGGCTTCTTTGTTTCAACTTTACTCAAATTTTAATATGAATAAATCAGGTTCTGCTTACTCTTTGTGTTATCTTGAGTGCAATTCTGTTTACGATGATATTGAGGATGACCAAGACCCAGACTCGATCGAAATACCTCCCTATTTAGCCAAAGAAATACTACAGGAAGGGGAAGGGGGACCAGTAATAGAGGACACCGAACCCATCAATGTAGGAACCGAACTAGAACCCCAAGAACTTTGGATAGGGACTACCTTGAGCTCTACCGAAAGGTCCGATTTTATAGACCTCCTAAATGAATTCAAAGACGTTTTCGCTTGGTCCTACAAAGACATGCCAGGGATCGACAGGGATATCGCCGAACATAGGATTCCAATTAAGCCGGGTTTCAAACTCAGAAAGCGAAGCTTCGACGAATGAGAACGGAATGGGCTCTAAAGATTAAGGAAGAAGTTGACAAACAATTTAAAGCCGGGTTCATCAAAGTTTCCGAGTATTCTGACTGGGTAGCTAACATAGTACCCGTACCCAAAAAGGATGGGAGAATCCGTGTTTGTGTTGACTTTAGGGACTTAAACAAAGCAAATCCAAAAGATGACTTCCCTCTACCTCACATCGACATATTGGTGGACAATACCGCTGACCACGCGTTACTATCCTTCATGGATGGGTATGCGGGTTATAATCAAATCAAAATGGCCATGGAAGATATGCATAAGACCGCCTTTGTCACCCAATGGGGGACCTATTGTTATACGGTAATGCCGTTTGGATTGATCAACGCCGGAGCTACATATCAACGCACCGCAACTACACTCCTACATGACATGATGCACAAAGAAGTTGAGGTATACGTAGATGACATGATTGTCAAATCCAAGGAAAGAGAGGGACACATTGCGAACCTTCGCAAGTTCTTCGCAAGGCTACGAAAATACAACATGAGGCTCAATCCTCAGAAATGCACCTTCGGGGTAACATCTGGCAAACTCCTGGGATACGTTGTTAGCCAACGAGGTATGGAAATAGATCCTTCCAAAATCAAAGCTCTGATCAAAATGCCACAACCTCAAACAGAAAAAGAAGTCAGAGGATTCCTGGGAAAAGCACAATATATAAGTCGATTCATATCGAAACTTACGATGATTTGTGAGCCTATCTTCAAGAAGCTCAAGAAAACAGACCATACCATGTGGGATGATGATTGTCAAAAGGCATTTGACCGGATCAAGGAGATATTGGCTAAACCACCAGTGCTCATACCACCACAACAAGATCAGCCTCTTGGTTTATATCTCACAGTAACCGAAACGGCCATGGGTGCCATGCTGGCTCAAACTGTAGGAAGTGAAGAAAGAGCTATATACTATCTTAGTAAGAAGTTCTTGGCGTACGAGTGCAAATACTCACAACTCGAAAAGACGTGCCTCGCTCTTGTGTGGGCAACGAAGAAGCTACGCCATTACATGCTTAGCTACTCCGTCAAAATATACTCCAAAATGGATCCAGTCAAATACCTCTTCGAGAAACCCGTCCTCAACGGACGTCTAGCAAGATAGACCCTGATGCTCTCAGAATTCGACCTCAAATACGTGCCACTGAAAGTTATAAAAGGTCGCGCCGTCGCCGAATTCTTCGCAGAAAATCCTATCAATGACGCACAAACAATAGATACTTGGTCATTTCCAGACGAGGATATACTCCAAACTGATGTAGACTCCTGGGACCTGTGGAACATCGAACTTAAGAGGATTCGGAATAGGAGTGTTGCTCATTTCTCCTGAAGGCGAGCATACACCAATTCCTGTCAAACTCGACTTCGAGGTGACAAACAATGCTGCAGAATACGAAGCTTGTCTCGTTGGACTACAAGCGGCAGTGAGCTTAGGCATTAAAAACCTCCGAGTACATGGGGATTCATCACTGATCATCAACCAAGTTACAGGATCTTGGAAAATCCGAAACGAAAGCCTCACACCTTATCAGGCTAGAATAGACCAAGTCGCTCAATTCTTTGATCACGTAACCTACCTACACCTACCTCGGGAATAAAATCAATTTGCAGACGCTCTTGCGAAACTTGCATCTCTGATTAATATGCCGGATCACATGATGGAAATGCCTTTGTGCATCGAACGACGGTCAGAGCCGGCTTATGTCTACCAAATCACCGATGAAGAAGAGATCGCGCAGGAACCCTGGTTCCAAGGAATCCTGAATTTTAAGCTTAATGGTACCTATCCACCGGATATGGACAAGAGGGGACAACGTGCTATACGCCTACTAGCTTCCTAATATGTTCTCATGCAAGGAGAATTATACAAAAGAACACCTCTTGGTGTAGTCCTACGTTGCCTTGATCATTCACAGGCACGAAAGGTGATGGAAGAAGTCCACGAAAGAGAATGCGGTCCTCACATGAGTGGGTCTATGATGGCAAAGAAAATCACACGTCTAGGGTATTATTGGACCACAATGGAATCCGATTGCATCAAATAAGTAAGACATTGCCACAATTGCCAAATCTTCGGGTATGTACAACATGTCCCTCCTTTGTTACTCTATACAATGACATCCCTTTGGCCATTTTCTGCATGGGGAATTGACATAATCGGGAAGATAACCCCAGCCGGAACAGGAGGTCACTGTTTCATTCTAGTAGCAATTGATATTTCACCAAATGGGTAGAAGCGGCTTCCTACACTAGTCTTACAGCTAAAAATGTGGCAAAGTTCATACAAAACAACATCATCTGTCGATATGGTTGCCCACACGAAATCATTAGCGATAACGGATCACATTTCCAAGCTAAGACCGAGCAATTGCTAGCCAAATACATGATTAAGCATCACCACTCTTCGCCCTATAGACCACAGACTAACGGCGCGGTAGAGGCGGCAAACAAGAATGTTGTCACGATTCTCAAGAAAATGATTGACAACTATAGAGATAGGCCAAGCAAGATACCCTTTGCTTTGTGGGGGTATCGTACATCTGTTAGGACGCCTACTGGGGCTACTCCTTTTAATTTGACATACGGCATGGAAGCTGTACAATCAGTCGAGCTAGAAATACCATCCTTGCGTATTTTACTAGAAAATCAAATCCCGGAAGCCGATTGGAAGAGGGATAGATATGAAGAACTCATCCTCCTGGATGAACGTAGGCTACACGCCTTGCATAATGTCCAAACATATCAAGCACGTATCAAACGAGCTTTCAACAAAAGGGTTAGGCCAAGAAACATCAAAGAAGGAGACTTAGTACTCAAATCGGTTAGAGCTCTTTTACCTGTTGACCCACGGGGAAAATTCAAACCTAATTGGGCCGGACCATTTCTAGTCAAATCCATACTCCCAGGGGGTGCGGTTAGAATCACAGACCTAGACGGGAATGAGTTTTCAAACCCAACAAACCTTGACCAACTAAAACGATACTATGCCTAGAATAGGAACGAAAGCGCGCCTCGCGTAACCCCACGTGTCGCTCTTGCGGCACTAAATAAACGGCCCCTGGCCAAGCCGAAATAAGCTAATGTCACTGTGCTCTTGCATTTTGACAAATTTGTCATCCTCGTATCATCAAATAAACTAAATTCGCACCTTCAGAGTAAGCAAAAGCTCATGCTTATTTTCTAAGTTCATTACAAGCTCTTGCTTAGAACAATTATTCTTTTACATTTACTCGAACTACGCGCAAGGGTTTGATTTCATTTTTTAAGTGAATACGTAGGCAATCCTTCACAGGATTCAACCCATTATATCTAAAATGTAAATAGAAGGACATTTGCATTGCATTTGAAATTCGACAAGAATAATAAATAGAAAATCACAACGGTTTCATAACCATTTAACCTTTTTTTATTTTTATTCGTTTTCTAATAATAATTGTACGCTACATAATAAAAATATAATAGGCTAGGATTCTAAAAACCCCACCTTTTTTATTACAACAACAAATAATAATAATAATCAAATAATAAATAAAGACTCGGGCTATTCCCCCATCTTCCCCTTGCCCTTGTCATTCTTATCATATTTTTTGTCACGACCTCGAGCCGGACGCTCTTGCGCCACTTCAGACCTAATCACCAACGGTCTTTCTCGAGGCCTAGCTTTTTCATTCTTGCCAATCACCATTTCCGCGACAGGAGTAGTCTTTGGTTTCTTCGAAGGATGAACAACTTGAAACCCGGCTTCTTCTTCTCCCTCTGTCAGGTGCTTCTCTTTCTCTTTCTCTACCTCGCGCACCTTGTAGTCAATGGGCTCGCGCTTCCTCAGTCTCTTGCGCTCTTCCGGAGTAGTAGCCTTTCTCCATCTCAGATAAGAATCCGACACCCACAAGGCATTGGCAGAGAAATTCAAGAACCACATGTTTCTTTGGGCCCATTTAATGGCCCACTCTCTTAGGCTCTCTGTAGTAAGCGCCATAGCAGACTGCGGGACGGTGTCAAGCCTCGGGATCGTCTGTTTCAGCCCAACTTGTCTCATCAGCCTTTCCGGGAAGATGCACACCATAAACTCCAATCCAGGAATGCGCACGGACCTAGTGGGATCCAAAGAAGACACTCCAGTGACGGATTTAAGATGCCACCACGGTACGACCCACCTAATCAACGAGCCATCGTCGCTCTTCAGCTTGTTCTTCCAGTAATCACAGACCCGAGTGAAGTCCACCATATACAACCTCGTCCTCATCGCAATCGAGCGGGCATGATAGGAAAGCACATGAACTGGGGGCTCTATCAATCGGAGCCGTTCCATAAGCCAAACCTACCAAAAGCGGGTATTAGACATCATAAAAAAAAAACGAAAAAAAAAACGAAAAAAAAAAAACCGAAAAAAAGAAAAAAAAAAAAAAAGAAAAAAAAAACGTCTTTTACCTGCAGAAGGACGGGGCTTCCCAAATACGGTAGATCGCGGTTGGATTTCCTACTATCCAAGCCCAAAATAATCTCTCCTAAGCATAAGCAAGCTGGGCTCCGTCGCAGCTCCATCTGCTCAACAAGGCCCAGAAGACGGGGATCACCTCTCAAGTCTTCATCAACATGCCCTTGGAAGACATACACATGCAACAAGCAAAAGCCAAATGCCCTCCGCCTAGCAACATGAGAAACGGTGGGGTCGGCTCTGTTGATGAATCGATCTATGAAGTCCAACATTCTCACGCCTTTCGAGGTAACTAGACGGTCCACCTCAAGTCTAGTCAATCCAAGCAAGTCTCTAAATTTGCTCTTGTACCCTTGCGAAGTAGAAGGAATGGCTGGCAAATGATCGGGATCCCACCCACCAATAGCAGCAATTTCTTCAGGAAATGGGCAAATATCACCTCCAGAGAACGCAAAAACATGGTAATTCGGGTCCCAATAGTCAAGGCAAGCATCCAAGAACGGTTTAACAACCTTGATGAGTTTTAAACTCAACAAAGACCCAAAATTATAAGCACCCATATCATGCTTCTCCATATTCGAAAATTCGTTGGTCCATTCCTTCAAGCGGATCTCCAAAGTATTCATGACGAAAGAATTTATTTTGAGAATTTTATGCAAGTAGACGAAGAAGAGACGAAAGATTTGTATGAATAAAAGCTCCATCGACGTCTCTATTTATACTAATTTCTGTTTCCAAAAATCCGTCAGAGCAGAACACCTTGGGAACAGGCGCAGCACCTGCCGCGCCTCTTCAAAGGGACGCAGCTCATGCTGCGCCTCTTCCTCAGCTTCACTTCTGTGATTTCCGCGTTGGATCTTTCCTAATTCCATGAAGAATAATTTCCTATTCCTACGGGTTATTATTTTGGTAAATACGAGAAGATTACCATGTTTCAGGTTTCCTAAATTTCGCGGGCACGCATTTCGAGGCGACATCGACATTTTTGCCATTTTATCACACTTGTATATTTTCATTTTAGGAAGTAATTTTCATTTTAATTCATCATTTTAGAGAATAATTTTCGTTTTAATATTTCTCATTTAATTCATTTATTTTACCAAATCTCAACATTTCTATATTAATTTCAATTTCTTAATTTCATTTCTACATTTCTAACTTATAGATTTCCTTTTTTTCCTTTTTTTTAGGGGGTAACCCTCCCTACCGTCCGGTCATTTCCGGCAACCCTCCCTACCGTCCGGTCATTTCCGGCAAAATTTTTGCATTTTTTTGCATTCTTTTGAGTCACTCGTTTTGCGCTAATTAAGGCCATATGTATATATAAATGTATGCTTTGCGTGTTTTCTATGTAAATTTCGGCAGCATGACGGCGTAAACCGTCATCTACCAAACCTGTTCAAAACTAACCTGCAGATACAAGCAACACAACCCAGCAGCAAAGGCACTCAGGCCGTCGTGTATACACCAAACAAAGGAAATGTACAACAAACTGGGGGCTTGAGCCCCAAACAAAGTCCAAAAATGTTCAAAATCAGTGTCCAAATGTACAAAATACGGCAAAAAGCTACACAAAACTACTGTTGGGCGCCCTCCAACTCTGCAACTCTCACCGCAAGAACGGCGATCTCGGCATCCCGAACCTCGAGCTCCCTCAACAAGCGAGCTGTCTCCTCCCGAGACTGGGACAACTCTCGCTCCAGCTCGCGGTCACCCTGTAAACAATAAATTGGCTCATGTCAATCGATTCAAGCAAAATCGGAAAATCAAAAATCAAAAATGAAATAGGCATAAGGTTCATACCTGACGACCTCGACCGCCGACAAGTGCCTCGACGGCAGTAGCTCGCAGCCGGTTGGCCACCCTCCACAACGCCACAAACCGAGACGGCGTAACCTGCATTTTCAAAAAGAAATTCTCAACAATTGAACAAACTCAATCAAATGTGTTCTTACACAAAAGTTATACAAGTTAGAGGCTCACCCTCCGAATCAGATGCTGCCAATCGTCCAGGCCAGCATCCGTCACAGCTACGTCAAAGTCACGCAGCTCGGAGATCGTCGTCCTCCCAGTCGCGTCAGTGTACTCGAGGGTCTCGGGGTACTCTAGGGGCTCGATGCCCGCCGCCTCGACCTCCTGCAAAGACAAATGGTTCTCACTAATCGATGATCTTTCATCATAAATCTCAAAATCAAATCAAGAGGAAAAATAAAAGATGCTCACCACTACCGGCCAGTACGCCAACCTCCCGTAGAGGAACGCCGAGTAGTCCTCGCCAGGCAGAAGGAGGGCGTCACCAATGGCACCAGCCAAGTCCGCCTCCCTCTCAGCCTCAGAAGGCTCCCTAAACATCGTCCTGGGAGGATCGACGGGAACCGTCAACACGTCCCGAAAACACTGACGAGCCAAGCGCTCGCCCAAGTACCACAACGGACCCATCGACGTCCTCAACAGCAGTCGGCTCGGGCTCCTAGGCCGAAGGACCTCAGCCACGAAAGGAGGCGCTCCAGCGTACACCGCCCAAGGTCTGGGCACCCACTGTGACACGATAAAAAAGGATCATTCCTATGATCAATTAAAAGCAAATATAAAAAGCACGAGTGAATATAAGTGAGATACTCACGCTGTCCAGCTGAAGAGCGTTCACGTCCCGCCGATAGACGTTGTGTGAAGAACGCTTGCTCTTCGTCCGACACATCACCCAATCTCTCACCACGGGATAGGCCTTCTCCAGCGGCTCCGTCCTCTTGGGCGCGAGGCTCGGGAAGTAGGAGTACACTCACGCCTGTAAAGCAGAATAATCAATGACGATCTTTCGTGATTTGATAAAGAAAGGGAATTTACTTTGGTCTAAAGGAAGGTTCCTACCTCCAAATGATAGTCCGGTCCGACAAAGACACCGGGAGAAGTCCCCTTCTCCATCAACTCCGGACGAACCATGGCCCTCATGAAGCGGATGAGGACCGCGAAACTAGCAGTGACCCAGTCCCAACGTCCTAGGGAACTCAGGTCAGAAATGAAGGGAAGAAGCTTCGTCGACAGCCTCTCGCCCTTGTCTCCGAGGTAAATCGAAGACAGAAACCACCAGAGCCACAAACAAGCCCTCTCGCTCACATGACGGGGAGGAGGAGGAGTCTCCCCCCCCGTCAATCGTCACCAGCGCCGGGGTCTTTCCCGCAAAGTAGTCTCAAACGTAGAAACTGGGTATCAAACCCGGCACTGTAACAGCCTTCGGCGACAAGTTCCAGCCGATCAATCTCCTCGCCTCGGCCGAGTCCACCCTCATGGGAGTCTCTGGCCACTCCATCTCCTCGGTCCCGCACGGCAGACCAGAAATCATGCCGTAGTCCTCCAGAGTGACTCCCACCTCACCGAAAGGCATGTGGAACGTGGAAGTCGTATCCCAGAATCGGTCCAAGAAAGTGCGGACCAGGCTAAGGTTAGCCCGCAGCTTCCTCTTCGCGATGTCCCTCCAAACCTGCACCAAAGGACTGAACGCTCCACGCTCGATCATGGCCCGCTCCTCCGCCGACAGCCGCTCGTAGTGCTCCATCGCTGTCGTGTAACCCGAGAACGACCTGATGTTCCCGGCCTCCTATTGTGATTTGAAACAAAAGATATCTTTAGTTTTGAATAAAATTTGAAAGGAATTTGAACAAATGAATGAAAGAGGATGAGTAATGAGTAGTGAATTCCTATTTACCAAACTCTTCACCGTCCTGTAGGACAGGTGACCCTCTGCAGCCCACAGCAGGTGCCTGCTCTCCCAAGTCTCAGCCCATGAAGGAGCTCCTCTCAGCTGACGACCTCCTCGTCCGACGTTGGCCCGTCTCGGGGCCTCCTCCTCCTCGACAGCCTCCTCCTCGTGGACCTCGTCCCCAGCAGCCATCACCGCGGCGGTGAAGGCCTGCTCCAAAGCCTCCTCGACAGTAGCAACGTCTATATCCATGGGAGCTCTCCCAGAAGTAGAAGCCTCATAACCTGCAACATTAAAGCAAATTTAGGCCGCGTCACGTGACGACAAGCCTTGGTTAAGGGATTTTCGAGCTTCAGAAGCCCTGAAATCGCTCTTTTCTTGCCATCCTTGGCCATATTCCCACTTACCCGATCACTCATGTGGTAATTTGGGTCAAGTCAAGCCTAATTTGAAGCCTAGTTCCGGATTCAAGCCGAAATTTTGGCAGCATTTAGTTATAACGGCGATTATGCCCTAGAAAAGTGTCCTAAAAAAGCCGTCACAAACCAAAATTCCGAGATGTTAGAACGTTTACCCATCATTCAAGGATCCCAAATATCAAGTTTCATCGCAAATGGGCAATCCAAAGGCTATTTTCGAAGCAATTTACGATTTAGCTGTAAAACCGTCTCAAATTTCACTGAAAGGCTCAAAACTCAACAAAAATCCGAGACAAATACATGGTTATGTTCCTAATATTACCTACTATCCATTTCTAATGTCAATTTGACAAGGCAAATGCGTTTGGGGGAAAAGCCCCAAAATTTCGATCAAATGGGTCATAAACCCTAATTTTTTCGGCTCAAAATTGAGTAAATGTAGACGATTAATGCAAGAATGAGACACATACCTCGATTAGTCATGATTAATGCAAGCTTTTGGATCAAACCTTGGCGGAAATGGTGAAGATTTGAGAGAGAAATTGTGTGATTTGTGTTTCGAAATAATGAACATAAACCTCTGATTATCGCGTTTTTACGCAGAAATAACACTTTGGGGAATAGACGCAGCAGGCGCTGCGCCTCTTCCAAGAAACGCAGCTCTTACTGCGCCTCTTCCTTGTGTTCCCTCCATACGGATTTTCAAAAATTCGTTATGAATTCGTTATTTGTGGGCCCATCTTTGGTGCGCCTCTTCCCCGATGCTATTTTATTCTTTTGGTCCGTTTGACGATTTTCTTTCGTTCCGGCCCGCATTTCCAAGCCAGCAGCAGACTGTCGCACGTTATTTATTCCTTCCAAGACCTTTTGCTTGTCGCAACGAGCATATATTCCTTCACAGAATTCGACACACCTTCATTATGTCTCCAGCGAGAGTAAGCGGATACACTTTCCCTCTCATGACAAGAAGAATAATTCCCAATCATGTCTCCAGCGAGAGTAAGCGGACGTACTGTCCCTCTCAAGACGTGAGGATTAAGATCTACCTAAGCAGATTTCCCCTCAGCAGTTCCCGCCTGTGTCCTGCTACTCGCAATTGTTTCTCGAAGACTACCCAGCGAGTTTTTTCTCTCAGCGGCTCCCTTTGTGTCCTGCTACTCACAATATTTCGTGTTTCCCCGTGGAGTTCGACAAAGGTGTCGTTCTCTAGAAGTTCCCAAACCAATATAGTTCCTATACCCAAGCTTTGGTTACCCTTAGGTTGAATTTATATTTGGCCTCCTTCCCGTCAATGCTTTCCTTTAGGGCCCCATACCCTAGCACAATCTTTATATATCTTTTAGGTCTTAACCTTAGCTCCTATGCACCCCGGAAGCATCTCGAGAAGAAGTCTCAGGTATGATCTCTTCTTATGGCTGGCGAGCCTCCTTACGTAGTCTAATGGACTTTAAACGACCCTCCCCGATAGTCGACAGACTCTAAAATGTTCCCGACGACAGGTCCTTGGTTCAGACCCCTTGAGCCGCCTCGCGTCGCCATAGTCGTCAGGTTGTAATCTTCGATTGACCTGATGGCTATACTTTGACTTTCGCCTTGTCCAAGCCTCAGTCAAAGTGGGGGCTCTGTAGATACCTCATTTCTGCACCTCTCGCAAACCACCCGGTGATGATTGGGCCGCATGTTTGGTACGCGGAACGATTTGTGACAGTTCGCAAGATTATCGTCAAGTGATTGCTCAAATATTAATGTCTACCTCTTAGTTGTCATCTACGTGCCAATACGGCCATTTTGACAGTAATTAGAGTACATTCGGAGTCCGGGCCTAAAACCGTCTCCATTTTCTGATAACCGTTAAATCCCGAGTCAGAATGTTCTGGAATGTTCCGGATATTTCTATTCCATATTTCATAAATTTTTATCTTTTGGTAAAAAATTTCCCGTAATATTCACATAAGATATTAAGGAAAACCAAATTATTTCTGTCCTACCATAACTCAAACACAGAAATCTTTCTTCCGCAGGAGGAAACCCCTTGGGAACAGACGCAGCAGGTGCTGCGCCTCTTCCAAGCGACGCAGTGGCTGCTGCGCCTTTTCCCAGGCCCTTTTCTGCGTATTTCTCGTATTTTTTTCATATCTTTCCGAGATTCACTTCCAAAGAGTCTCCGAAACCCTAATTCCTCCACGTGATTAGTATAAATAGGAGCCTTCGTTCCTCATATTTCTCACACGAGTGTCCGCCCTTCTCTTCTCCCTTTGCATTCTAGACCTTTGTTCTTACTTTTTGGCGTCTACGTGCTTGAACATTCGACCACGTAAGCTCGGATCCTTCTGAGTACCAGCCTCGTTTGCATGACCGACCAATTTGACCAACTACACATCAATCAACTTAATTAACTTAATCGTTTTCCTCTTACGAGGGCACTTTCTTTGCATCCGCGTCGAGCATCACTAATCGATATCTTAGTCCTTCTCGTTTCGTCAACATGTAAGTCTGAGGGTGTAATCTCTCTTTTATTTATTGTATTTATTTCTTGTAATCATCAATGTAAGGTTTATGTCGAAAATATCATTAAAACCGATTTCTAAAACCATGCTTTAAAACCTCTTTTTACGGATTTTCAGTAGATAACCGTTGAGAAAGGACGCAGCAACTGCTACGCCTCTTCGAAGGAGCGCAGTACCTGATGCGCCTCTTCATGAGGTTGCCGCAGTTCCTGCTTCCTTTCTTCTTCGTTCGTCCTCTGTTATTCGTCAAAATTCTTTTACTTGTTTCGTTTGTTTGTTATTTCTTCATCATGATAGCATATAATTCACATGTATATTATAATCATCATCATTAATATGTTTTAATCATCACAAATCCGACTTAAATCCCTAATAATCCAATATTTGCGGGTTTTCGTCATTAAATTCAATTCCGGGTTATAGATATTCAATTCATCAATATTGGGTTTCTGGAATTCGTCTTTGATATAGTTTCATCTGTCTTTTGTCGTATTTATCACATATTCGTCATTAATCCATCGTGTTTAACTTAATCAATTGATTTAATTTGTTTAGTTTGTTAATATCTTTCACTCCTGTAATTAATCCATCTTATATTAATTCGTTTAATTCCGTTTCATCCATGTTTTGTTATGACCCCTCGTTCATATGTAAATAACCTACTAATCACTTTCATCCGAGTAAATAATTTTAATCGACCATTAAATTCACCAATGAATATTAACAACGCGCAATTAAATTCCGCTTCACACGGCCAGAATCAAAGTCAGAAACAGACGCAAAGATTCTCTGCGCCTATTCAAAGGACGCAGCTCGCTGCGCTTTATTCGGTTGAATTCTGTCCCTGAACTCCGTTTTCTGCTTTGATTTAGTTATATAGCTTACGTATAATTGACTATTAATCGTACTATCGCCTTCTGATCTGTTCGTTATTTCTCTTTCTTTTATTCTTTTTTCTCAAATTATCAGTTTTAAAGGTATTTTCGACATAAATCGCCTAATCCTTTGTAATTATTGTAATTTTCTTTATTGTATTTATCATTATTTCTTATGTCATTTGTATGTTTTTCACATGTAATTGAACATAAATCCCAACTTCGACCCAATTGTTTGCTAATTAACTGTCCACCGACTTAGTATTAATTCTCACATGCTAGGATCAAAACTTGGATGTTGCATTGCATGCATACAACCGACGATATATCAAGTACGAATAACTTCCCTAATCATTAGTATAGGCCGTTATCGAGGCGGGCGGGATTAGGTGTTCGATCAAAAGAGCTTCCTAATACGTACCCTTACCCCTTACTCCAGATCTCCGTGAACACCCGTGTTCATTGGCATCCACGAGAGTCATTCTAGGCATAGAATGCTAAGGGTAACGATTGCTTAGTGTTCATGTCTCTACTTTGTGTCTAGACATGACACGAGGTATTCGAACGGTTCCAATTTCCCATAAAAATTGGTGGCGACTCCATACAAAAATGCAAACGCTTGTTTCTCTTTTCCTCCCAAGCACCCCGTGGGCCCCCGTTGTCCACAGACTCCAACACCAACTCCATCGTGCCGAGTATGATGTTTCCAAATTCCTCATTGTCTAGCTAATATGCATGATATTTACAAAATCCATGGGTTGCCTCCCAAGTAGCGCCCTTGTTTTACGTCGTAGGCTCGACCAAGTCATGAATTACATTCAAGGATGGGAAACATGAGTTTCAATGGAACTTATGTTCTTCAATATGGGCGACCCGGCTATGTAGTGCTTAAGCCGTTGCCCATTGACTTTGAAAGTTTGGTCCCTATCGGTCACCTCCACCAATCCATAAGGAAAGACTCGGACCATGGTAAAGGGACCCGACCACTAGGACTTGAGTTTCCCGGAAAATAGCTTGAATCTTGAATTGAATAGGAGAACTAACTCCCCTATTTGAAACTCTATTCCTTGAATTGCCTTGTCATGAAATTTCTTCGTTCTCTCCTTGTATATTCTTGAACTTTCAAAAGCATTGAGGCGAAATTCTTCCAATTCATTCATGTCAAGAAGCCTCTTCTCTCCCGCTTCCTTCAAGTCATAATTCAAGTACTTTACCGCCCAAAAGGCGCGGTGTTACAATTCAACGGGGAGATGGCAAGGCTTACCGTACACCAACCTAAAAGGCGAAGTGCCTATAGGAGTTTTGTAGGCAGTACGGTACGCCCATAGAACATCATCTAGCTTCATTGACCAATCCTTTCGTGATCTTGTCGCGGTCTTCTCAAGAATAGACTTAATTTCCCGGTTAGAGATCTCGGCTTTCCCATTTGCTTGGAGGTGATAGGCAAGACTTCTCATATGTTGAACCCCGTGTTTCTTGAGCAAAGCCTCAAAGGTCTTCTCATGGAAATGCAAACCTCTATCACTTATAAGCACCCTTGACACTCCAAATCGCGGGAAAATTGTAGTCTTCAAGAATTTGCCAACCGACTTGGCATCACATGTCTTGGTAGAAATTGCCTCCACCCATTTACTCACGTAGTCCACTGCTACTAGTATGTGCTCATACCCAAAAGAGGAAGGAAAGGGGCCTTGGTAATCAATACTCCATACGTCAAACAATTAAACCTCTAGCATGTAATTCATGGGTATCTCGTACCTCCTTGAAATCCCGCCACTTCTTTGGCAATTGTCACACCCTTTCCCATAATTAGCCACGTCGTGGAACAAGGTTGGCCAATAAAAATCGCATTGGAGAATTCGAGCGGCGGTTTTTCTTGAGCTCCCGTGCCCTCCACTAGGCATGTCATGGCAATGAGAAATTATTGGCTTCACCTCCTCATTTGGAATACATCTCCTAATAATCCCATCCGCACATGACTTATAAAGACATGGTTCCTCCCAAAAGTATTATTTAAGATCGTGAAAGAAACTCTTCTTCTTATGGGAATCAGAGTCATGTGGGATGATCCCGGATACTAAGTAGTTGATGAAATCCGCATACCAAGGAGCATCCACTATAGCAAGTGCAAACAATTGATCGTCCGGCAAGGAATCACCAATTGGTAGCTCATCTTTCATATTCCATTCAATAGCCTAGATAGATGGTCGGCTACAACATTTTCCATACCCTTCTTATCCCTTATCTCAATATCAAACTCTTGTAGTAAAAGTATCCACCGGATCAAGCGGGGTTTTGATTCCTTTTTTATTAGCAAATGCCTCAACGCCGTATGATCGGTATGCACTATTACCTTAGAGCCCACCAAATAAGAACGGAACTTGTTCATAGCATAAAAGACCGCTAAAATCTTCTTTTCGGTAGAGGTGTAATTTGCTTTAGCTTCATCTAAAGTTTTGCTTGCATAATATATGGCATGGAGTTTGCCATTTTTTCTTTGTCCAAGCACCGCTCCCACTTCTACATCACTAGCATCGCACATCAACTCAAAAGGTTCCCCCCAAGTGGGAGGTTGCATAATTGGAGAGGTGATGAGAGCTTACTTCAACCTATTAAAGGCATCCAAACATTCATTAGTAAACTCAAACGGTACATCTTTACCAAGTAACAATGTTAAGGGGCGGGCAATCAAGGAAAAATCCTTGATAAATCTCCGGTAGAAACCGGCATGCCCTAGAAAACTTCTAATACCTTTGACATTTGTGGGAGGGGGTAGGATTTTGATCATTTTAATCTTGGCTTGATTAACCTCCAAGCCTTTACTTGATACACCATGACCTAAAACAACCCTGGATGTCACCATGAAGTGACATTTATCCCAATTCAAGACTAGACTGGTTTCTTGACACCTCTTTAAGACCTTGCTCAAATTAGCTAAACATCCATCAAATAAGGTGCCTACGACGGAAAAATCGTCCATAAACACCTCCATTATATCTTCAACATATTCGAAAAATATAGCTAGCATGCATCTTTGAAATGTGGCCGGCGCATTGCATATCCCAAAGGGCATGCGCCTATAAGCAAAAGTGCCAAACGAGCACGTGAAAGTGGTCTTTTCTTGATCATTGGGGTGAATCGGGATTTGGAAAAATCCCGAAAACCCATCTAGGTAGCAAAAATGAGAGTGTTGGGAAAGTCTTTCCAACATTTGGTCTAGGAAAGGAAGGGGGAAATGGTCTTTCCTAATCGCTTTTTTGAGGTGTCTATAGTCTATACACATTCTCCAACCCGTTGTAATTCTTGTTGGAATTAGCTCATTCTTGTCATTGGTAACAACCGTGACCCCGCCCTTCTTTGGTACAACATGCGCCGGGCTCACCTATGCACTATCGGAGATAGGGTCAATGATACTTTCATCATAGAGCTTCAACACGTCCTTCCTTACCACTTCCTTCATTGTGGGTTATGGCGGCGTTGAGGCTCAATGGAAGATGCACCCTCATCCTCCAAGTGAATGCAGTGAGTGCAAAAAGAAGGGCTAATTCCCTTGATATCGTCAATTGAGTACCCAATGACATCCTTGAATTTTCACACAACATTGAGTAATTTTTGAAGTTTGGTGTCATAGAATGCACTATTGAAAATAATAGGGTATGTGTTATTAAGGCCAAGAAAAGCATGTTTAAGAGTAGAGGGAAGAGGTTTCAACTCCACTTGAGGAGGCGTGGATCTCTCCTCCTTTTAACCATCCCTTCTCAAGCTCTCAAATTCTTTGTTTGGGTCTTCTTCAATTGTTGAATCCATAGCCAAATCATATTCCCGGTGCTCCTTGCAATCCTTTACCTTACCCTCAAGAAATCCTTATAAGCCCTTGTCTTCTTCAAATCTTTTCATGTCAACCCATTATTCTACCATATCAATCATGTAGCAAGACTTTGCTTCCGAAGGCTCCTTCATAGCTTTGTTCAAAGAGAACTCCACCTTTTCTTCACCAACTTGAAGAGAAAGCTTCCCATTTTTCACATCAATCATGGCACCCCCCTTGGCAAGGCAAGGGCGCCCTAATATGATGGGAATGTTTGAGTCTTCGAGAATATCCATCACATAAAAATCACAAGGAAATTCAAGTTTGCCCACTTTGAGTGGGATATCTTCTACAAGACCAATTGGGTGCCTCACCGATCTATCCGCAAGTTGTAGAGAAACTCTAGTTGGTGAAAGGTCATAATCTTTCAATTTCTTGAAAATCTTAAGAGGCATGAGACTAATGCTTGCCCCCAAATCACATAGAGCTCTCTCAATATGAACGGTCCTAATTGTGCATGGTATGGAGAAACTCCCCGGATCTTCAAGCTTTTGGGGTACTTCATTCATTAGAATGGCACTACACTCCTTAGGCAAATTCACCGTTGATGGTTGCATGGCATTCTTGTTGGAAATCAACTCCTTTAATAATTTACCATATGTTGGTATTTCCTTGATGGCATCAATGAAAGGCATTGTAATGTTAATTATCTTCATCATGTTCATGAATTTTCCATACTTTTGCTCAAGTATTACCCTTGCCAACCTCTGAGGAAAATGAATTGGTGGCACATAAGGTTTCACTATTTGTTGCTTGGGTTCCTCAACAATCTTGGTAGGCTCATCCACAACCATGGGAGTTTCCACAACAACCTCTACTAGATCATCTTCAACCACCTTTTCTTCAATCACCTTTGGTGGTTTAACCACAACATCCGGTTTACTACTCTTTCTCATTTTGATGAACACCTGGTCCTCTAACTCTCTACCACTCCTCAAATGTATAGCATTTATGGTCTTTGGGTTCTCTTCGGTTTTACCCGGAAACTTTCCATTTGAGGCTTGCAATTGACTCATTTGAGAAGCCAATTGAGAGATTTGATTGTCCGTCATTCTTTGGGAGGCTTGTACTTGGGTTCTCAATTGGTTGATAGAAGATGTTGTCTCCTCTTGTTTTTGGTTAGAATGAGCAATGAATTAGGTTTGAGTATTCATCAATTGCTCCATCATGATTTCCATATTTGACTTGGGTTGGTTGGGTTGTTGAAAGGGTTGAGAATTTTGTTGAAATGGTGGGTTGGTTAGTGATTGAGTGGTTGGAATTGTGGTCTTGGTTGGAAAGATCTTCCTTGGAAACCCGGTGGTCCTTGGTTAAATGTTGTATTTGGCTTTTGGGCTTGGAAGTTTGGTGTAAATTGTGATTTTTGTTGGAAAGTGGGGTTTTGGACATTTTGTGATCCATAGGAAAACTTTGGGTGGGCTCTCATTCCGGGGTGGTATTGTTTGTTGTTGAATGCTTGCTTTGCCAGAATTGATTCTCACACTCCATTTACTTGCTCCATACAATTACCCTCTCCCATCATCAAAGGACACTCATTTGGTGGATGTCCTTGGTCTCCACAAATTTCACAACAATACACTTGGTTTCTAATAGATTAAGAGTTGCTAGAGGTGTTGCTTGAGTTCAACAAAGCAACTTGTTACTTGAGCTCTTCTACTAACCCCTTGACCTCAACATTGTTAGCCGAATAGACGGTTGACTTTCCTTTCCTTTTGTGCATATCATTGCTCCAATGAAAAGTATGGGAAGCCATTTTCTCAAGAAGCTCCTTGGCCTTCTTGTGATCAATTTTGTCTAGTGTGGACATGCAGCGGTCTAGAAAGCCACGCTCGGTGACGTAAAAATGCTTTCGTCCGGATCGCTTTAGATCAGTCGGTTTCAACTCGGTAAAGGTCTCGAAATGATTAGAGATGTTCGGAGTCGCCACCAAACATTTGTGGGATGCTTGGAACCCGTTCGAATCCACTTTATACCTAGGTCAATCAAGGCAAAAAGCGGTGCTTGACATAGGTGCTAAAGATAAGGACTCGTCCCCCTTTTAGCATTCTATGCCTATAATGACTCTCGTACGCCCTGGATAAGGCCATCCACTATCCAAAGGTTCTGAGTAAGGGGTGAGGGTACGTATTGGGAGCCCTTTAATCGGACACCCAATCCCGCCCACGTTAGCGGCCTCTACTGATCGATCGTGGTTGTTTAAGTGCAAGAGTTGATAAAACGGTGTGAATGCATGAATGCGCATCCAAAAGTTTAACCTAACATGTGAGCTTTCTAAGTCGGTTTGTTTATCCATGTACCAAGAAAATGGTGTCAAAGTTGGATTTAGATTGGTTTGCATGTGAAAACGAAAATTAAACATCCATTTACCAAATTCGGGTTATGATGCTTAACACGATCCATTATTTGAAAAAGGGTGTCAAATGACAAAGTGTAAAAACGTAAGCTTGTCAATCTGATCCGTCATGTATTCGGATTAACCGTAATCAGGATCGTCCTAGACAAGTGCTAAAAACGAGGCAGAACAGCGTCGGGCAGCCCCTTTGGGGCGCGAGCCTATTGGCGAGAGAAGAGGCTCTGCCCTGGTTTTGAAAGATGGAAACATGCGGCCTCTTGGGGCGCGAGCCATGAGCCGACCCAAGGGGGCGTCTCCTGGTTGTTTGAAAAAGTTGTTTAAAACCATATTTGTGATTAAATAATTTGCAAGTATTGTTTGCATGACTCGGAATAATTACTATTATGTTAGTAATATTCGTTGTCGGACTTGCATGTTTGAAAAGCATAATAAAATGGTAAAAGGAAAATGTTTGATTTGAACTAATTATGTTAAGTTCAATTATTTGTAATTAATCATGTTAATCATCGTACTCGGATTAAACCGACATGGTATAAAGAACCAAGGATGATTATGAATTATTACTAATATGTTTACAAATGTAAATAAATGATAAAAATGGTAAATAAAAGAAAAGGGTGTTAAAATACCCATTAAAATGTAATTAACCAAATAATATCACCGAGTCACGGATTAAACTGTCATGGTATAAAGAACCAAGGATGATTTTTATGATGGTCAAAATATGTTTATCATAAAAATGAATTGAAACATTTGAAATGGTAAAAACCGTAAAAGGAAAGAAGTAAAAATAAAATAAAGTGTTGAAGGAAAGACGAGAAAAATCACGGATGAATCTGACCCGGACACCCACAAGAGGCGCGAGCTTCCATGCATAGCAAGGAGCTTCTGTCTCGGGCCAAAACTCGGTTTTGGCTCGTCTAACCTATATTTGAATCGTGTTATGCGTTGTTCATGCATATAAACTCATAAAAACAGTAAATACATGAAATAAATGAGATGTTTACACCCTCAAACTTACGTATTTTGATGTTTGCGACGTAGACGACTTGAGAGACGGTTTTCTCGTAGCGACTACTCACGATCAAGGAAGTTTAAAAGAGTGCCTTAAAAAAGGATTTTGTTTTGAAAATATGTTGAAAGTATGTTAATTAAAACATGTTGATTAATGTTGAGTTGGTCGAATGGGTAGGTCAAATTCATGGCGACAGTACCAAACAATATGTGTAAGGCTTGTGTTTACGATCGGTACGTCGTAAACACGTGTCGATTTTGTGACTTAGGAAGTCGAGTCTAGAAGTTTAAGGGAGAGGTGAGGGGGCGGACACTCGCGTAAGTATTGTGGTGTGTGATGGTGGGTATTTATAGAGAAATGTGGGACGGTAGGTCGGTCGATTTCGCTTGGAGACTAAGGAGACACCCCATTGAGGCGCGAGCTACCTCGTGATACAATGTGGTGTATTGTCCCTTTCGCAAATCTGGATTTTGCATTTGTTCTAACCAATGTTTTGTTGGTTATGATTTGTGGTCATGGATGGTTGCTTAGCCGTGTAAGCTTCATCTTAGGTGATATTTGGGGTAGGTATTTTGTGTCCTTGACTCGGGTTTGACCCGTGTGAGTCGGGATTTGAATTTCGAGTCGGTTTTTTGCTCGGTGTCGGTTTAGACTCTAAATAGGGTCATTTTAATGGAAATGACATGATGAAGACATTCATGGCATTATTTTCGACATTTGAGATTTAGGTTGACTCGGGTTAAATCAGGTTGACTTGAGTTGCGGGTTTCTGAGTCGGTTTTGGGTCCGAAGACGGTTTTAACTCTAAATAGTGTTATTTTAATGCAAATGAAGTTAGAAAACTTTTGAAATCATTTTTCATACTTGATACCCGTCGTTGTGAGTACCAAAGATAAAATTTATAATTCCTATTAAGACTAACCTAGGCTAGTGGTAACAGGGTCGAACCACAAGGAGGCAGATGTAAATTCTAGTTGATTTATATTCGGTCTAAGGTAACAATTGTGGGGGTTAAGTTGAGATGGTCTATAGCTAAGAACAAATAAAGATAATAAACTAAAAAGACGGTTTAAACAGATAAAGAAGGGGTACTAGGATGATCGGTTCATTATAGCTTCGGCGGCAAAGAAACTAAGTCGGCCGAGTCAACACAGGTGAGGCGGGAAATAAAGAGGTCCTCTCGGTCCACTCTTAACAAATGGCATATTTCGATCTCGCCATAGGTCCCTAATATCACTAATACTAACTTTCGTTCTGAAAAGTGACTAATGGTCTAAACTATACCTATCTTTCGATCTTAGCACAGTTTAGTCGATTCAATTGATGGTCTAACAACTTACCCTATCTTTCGATCTATTGGGTCGGTCATAAAATAAGCATCTAACTGGTCGCATGCATTCGATTTGTTAAATACAAGATTAAATTCAATTAAAACGAAGGGTAACCTCACGAGGTCAGTCGATCGACCGGGTAAGGTGGTCGATCGACCAACACGCGGGTTCAGGCCATGTCTAATCTAATGCCGCTTATGCTACAATTCGCCTACATCCTAGCACAAACTATTTAGCTTCTCATACTAAGGGTGAAAATAATAACATTGACGATGAAACTAGCTACTGAACTCATGCTTAAAACGGTAAAGAAAGCAATTAACATAAACAATGAAATTGGTTGCGGGAAACTAGCTAGCAATTCTAAACTATTGATAAAATAAAGATAAACTAAAATTAGGGCAGAAGAATACCGAATTGCAGAGGAAAGATTAGTTATTAAGAACCGAAAATCCAATGCTCAACAATCCCAAACCCTAACTCTCTATCAAGAACCGTATGCGGAAACTTAATGAAAATTACTGAATAAAACCTTGAATGAAAACTGAATAATAACTTAATGCTAAACTAGGTATTCTCAGTTACGTTATATAGAAAGTGTACGTAACAATTATTCCAAAACCTAAACTTAACGGGCTTCAAGTTCCTCGGTCTTTTAATTCACGTCTGGAACAGCATTGTGGTCGATCGACTAAGGTAAGTGGTCGATCGACTGGTCCTCAGTGTACAGTAGCTTCTGGAACCCGAACATTGGTCGATCGACCGAGGGTGATGGTCGATCGACTACTTGAGCTGCTACTTGACTTCTTAAAACTCGTGGACTTGTCTTTTGGGCCTTGAATTGCGCACCAAGCTCGTTCCTCGGGTGGATACTTCTCGTCAAATGCAATGTAGAATACTTGGGGACGGATTTAGCTCGATTTCCGCTGGATTCTTCACATTTCTGCAATAATGTACAAAAATACGGAAATAGACGGAAATAGGGAGAAATGCAGCATAAACTACAAGAATGAGCTCTGAAATGCATGTAAAATGGGATGTAAAACATCATATAAAAGACACGCATCAAACTTCCCCAAACCAAACCCTTGCTTGTCCCCAAGCAAGAACTAGACTCGATCTAATAACCTAATGGAACAAGTTCAATCTCAGAGCGAAATGCAACCTGTTAATCCTAAACCAATTTAATGCACAACCAACAATCAACTAGTAATGTGAATCATGCAAACGAGTTATGTAGTCGTTAAAATTATGCTTAACCGCCAACTATATAGACTTATCAAATTGGACTCTCACGGGTCGCTCAAATCACTCAATAAATACAGGTGAATATATGTAAGATAGAAAGAATTAATTTTGTAGTGACTCTCACCTAACTACGACCTATGAAAACATGCCAGCAATAGAATATGAAAATGATCTCTATGACCGTACATATGCATTCCAACCAAACAGATGACCAATGACACATGCCGAGGTATATATGGGATATGTGAGGTATGGGTAAGAAGAGGCAAAACATTTTATGGTAAAGTGGAGGTACAGGTGATCAAGCTAGTACCAAAACGGAACCAAGTGGCAACATCCAACTTTTTGCTCATAATCAAACGAAACGGTGCTATAGCAAGCACAAAACTCACAGTCTCCAAAATACTAAATCAATAAACTCCCCATAAAATATAAATGAAACATGGGAGCAAAAATCGCCAAAAGATAAGGATTAAATTATGCGAATTGACTTTTTCTCGGATCTTCAGTCGATCGACCTAATTGGGCAGTCGATCGACTGCCTTGAACAGTACAGAACTCTTTTTTCTTTTCTTTTTCGAGTCATTTTTCTCTTTTTCTTTTTTCTTTTGTTTCTTTCTTTCCTTTTTTCATTTTCCAATCATCATCTCAACAGAGCATATGCCACCAAAAACGAGTAACAATCCCAAAAACTAAACTACTAGCTTGACAAAGGACAGGCTAAATGTAGGATGTAGTAAATGGGACAAAAAAGGATATTTTTGGCAGTGTGGAGCTTACGGGCAAAATGAATAAAGGGAAACCTCTACCACATGTGTCGACAGACCACAAACCGAATGCATACAGGTATTAAGCAGATCAAGTTCATATTTATGCAAATTAAGGAAACATGTCTTATAAGGAGAACTACTCACATTCCTAGATGAACTGGTCATGAATGTCACCAGTTATAGGCTCTAAACCTCAGAAATATGATGTAGCTTGCCAATTTTCTAAGTCAGGTCTCAAGTTCAGCAAGAAATTTAACGAAAACTCGTAGACTATGCATATACGATTCTAATAATAACATGTTAATCTAGCAAGGCTCAGGCAAAACAGGTGCAAATGCAAAATCATTATGGAAATACTACCGTTCCGACTCGACCTACATGCTAAAATAAACGTGCATTTTATGGGAATTTTTTGAAATTTTTTCAATTTTTTTTGATTTTTGATGTATATGAAGAAATAAACAACAATGCAAGACAAAATGTAAACGTGAATGCAAGCAAATGATATGCGACGCAAAACCCTTCCCCAAACCAAATCGCATAATGTCCCCATTGTGCAAAATCATATAATGAAGAAAAATATAAATGGGAGTTTGCGAGAAATAAATAAATATGACATGAAGCAAAGAAATTAGGAACTCACAAGACTTTAAGCGCAGCAAAGAAAACCTCCCCAAACCAGCATAAGCTAGGAGGTTTCAGTAGCTAGCAGTGCTACCATAAGTGCCTGAAAAGACAGAAAAATACCACGCATAAGACCGAGAAAACAATTTTGAAGCGCTAAAATTGTGCATAAATGAGAGAACAGAAGAAATATATAAATTTTACGGAAGATAAAAGGGGAGTAGAAGACTCCCTTAAGTCCGCATATCGACCAAACACAGCAGGGGAGAGGTCGTGAACAAATACAGCAGCAGCAGTGGTCGATCGACCAAGAAGATCGGTCGATCGGTCGATCGATCAAGTGGGCGTGAACAGTAGCTCCTATAAACCTGCAAAGCAGTCGATCGACCATATAGGCCAGTCGATCGACTGAAAACACTGCTGCAACATCTTAATTCTTCGTATTAGCTCAATAACTAGAGCTACCGAGGTCTAAAACCTGCAAATGTACAATAATACGCGCCCAAAATTGCGCAAAACCCGGAATAAAGTCTAAAGTACTTAAAAATCCTAAATAAGCGAAATAAATGCGAAGTTTTCGCGCACACAAAAAGCAATAAAAATTGTTTGAACAAAAGCAAATAAAATGAAGTTTATGACGAGCTCGATCAACTAATAGTTGATCAAGAAGGACCACGGTATGGCCCACTTCGTAGGCTTCTGGCTACTAGAGGTAGCCTCAATGGTGCTCATCTTATCAGCTGCACCCTTCTCAGCTTCGACAGTCGGAGAGCTCAACGGATCAACTTCGTCATCTCCCCAATCAAGGGTCTCTTTGGGCTCACCGGAATCCAAGTCGGACTCCTTTGCTTTGACTGGCTCGTCATCAACTATCTCATCAATTCCATAGCTCAGGCAACCAAGACCTCCTCTTTGAATGATAGGCTTTGTCGCAGCTAGAGTGACCTGCAGCTCATCCTTCCCCAAACCAGCTCCTGCAATGTCTAAAACAACAGATTCTTCCTCCTTTCTACTCCCAATCTGGGGCGGAGGGTTTAGCACAGGAGTAGTAATAGAGACAGGCAATTCAGGAAGCACAAAGTACGATTTCTTTTCAGAAACCGTATTACAAGTAACAGGCCACATGGGGTCCTTGTTTTTAGCAGGTTGGGCAAAAATGATAGAATGTTTCCCAACTTTGAAGGTCAAAGTTCCAGAGCCTACGTCAATAATCGCACCAAGAGTGTGCGAAACGGCCTACCTAGGATGATCGGTATATGGGCATCCTCAGGCATGTCAAGGACAACAAAGTCAACAGGGAAGAAAAACTTCCCTATTTGGACGGGTATGTCCTCTAGGACTCCTATAGGCTCGACCGCAGATCGGTCGGCCATCTGAACTGTCATGTCTGTGATAGCAAACCGGGTCAACTTAAGCTTCCTAGCTAAACTCAAGGGCATGACGCTTATACTAGCCCCTAAATCACACAATGCCTTCTCAATAGAGAAGGTACCTATTTTGCAAGGAACAGAAAAGCTGCCCGGATCCTCTAACTTATGGGGCGCAGTGTGAGACAGATAAGAACAAGACTCCTTAGTAAGTGCGACAGTGTGCACTGTTTCAAGTGACTGCTTTTTGGACAAAAGTTGTTTCATAAATTTAGTATAAGCGGGCACTTGGTTTACTAACTCAAGGAAGGGGACTTGTACATTCAGACTACGGATAACTTTTTCAAATTTGCTGAAAGATACCTGTTCCTTGGTCGGCACTAGCCTCTCCGGGTAAGGGGCTGTAAGAAGTACCTTAGCCCTCTCCTCCAAATCACGCGCGCCGGCATCCTTGGACTTAGGCTGAAAGTCCGTCACCTTCTCTTTGTTGAAGCTAGACCCCTCCTTAGACCGTCTCAAGTGAGAACCATTAACCGTCATTGGGTCGAACTTCGGGACCGGGACTGACCCATCAGCATTCGGGTCTTGTCCTAAAGTCTTCGGAACTGTGGTACCCCGAAACAAGTGGTCTCGCAGATTATTTGGCATCAAAGGACGAAATTCCTCAAGATCGCAGCGATCTCGGCCGATCGACCATCTTTGTCCTCGGTCGATCGACCGAGATGTACATTCGAAGCTCTCAGAACCCGTGCTTGATCGATCGACTAGGTATATCAGTCGATCGACTGATATACCTGGTAGACGGCTATTTCTTTGATTTATTCGTTGAAGCTTTCTTTTGACTTGTTTCAGGCTCATCTTTTTCAACAGCGTCCTCGACCATGGCAGGACCATCAAGGGTGGACCCGCTCCTCAAGGTGATGGCATTTAGAGTCTCCTTTTGTTCAGGTTGAGTCGGTAGGTGTCCGGGAGCTCGAGTGTTACTTTTGCTAGGCAATTGAGTTATTTGGCTTTCTAGTAACTTCATCCCGACCTCTCTTGCTTGGGACTCCTTCAGCAACAAATTCTTAAGCTCGGAAAATTCAGAATTCTGCGATTGTTGCTGCTGCGGCACATAAGGAGGTTTCTGATATTGTTGCTGCTTTTGATGAGGGGGCACATAGGGTTGCTGATGCGGCGGAGCTTGAGTTGGATTTAGGACATTTTGGCTTCTCCAACTCAAGTTTGGGTGGGTTGGCTCGTAGTAGGTGTTGGTCTGCCTATAATGTTGAAAGGCAGCACAAGACTCAAAGGGACTAGGGCAGTTTTTCGAGACATGGCCCTCACCTCCACACCTTTCACAGACGAAAGGACCGTCTGACATAGCGTTTACCTGGTACATCCCACCTTTAGAAGATCCTCCTAGCTCCTACTTGTCAAATCTCGCAGTAAGAGCCTCAAGCGCAGCGACAGAGGAAGATTCAGCAGCTCTCCTCTGGTTCCCTCTAGAATTCCCATACTCGGCCTTGTGGGTAGCTAGATCGTCAATGATCTTCCACCCCTTGGTTGCTCCCAAATTTTCAGCGAATCGTCCATTGGCTGCAGCATCAAAAATGGCCCTCTGATCGTCGTACAACCCATTGTAGAAATGATTGCACAAGCTCCACTTTTCGAACCCATGGTGCGGTATGGTTCGCACCAACTTCTTAAATCGGACCCATGCTTCGTGGAAATTCTCATCTGGCCCTTGTTTAAAGCCCGTGATTTGAGCTCTAATAGCAATCGTCCTTGAAGTAGAAAAGTACTTCTTGTAGAATGCCAATGCCAATGAATTCCAATCGGTGATCCCCTGAACGGTCCGGTCCAAATCTCTATACCACTCCCTTGCAGCATCACGAAGAGAGAAGATGAACATGGTCTCCTTGATCTGGTCTTGGGTCACGCCGGCTGGTGGGGGTATGGGAATGAGAGTCAATAAAGGTCTCCATATGCTTAGCCGCATCTTCATTTGCAGCTCCCGAATCGGTTCTTCTCAACCATGCTAATGTATGAAGGCTTTGGTTCGAACTTCCTGGCATCTCCTGGTAGTTTGAACCCCTTATATAAGTTTTCACTGTTGTCGGCTTAATGACTAGCTATACTTGCTTCCTCGGCCATGACCGGAATTTCGGAGAAGTAATCGTCTCGGTACCAAGAAGTGGAAACAGTGAAGATCTGTGGGTCTTCTTCGAACAGATTGTTCTCGTAATAGCTTGACAGAGTACTCAGCTCTTCCTCTGTCGGTAGTACTCTTTGTGTTCGTCTCAACTCGCGCAAGAATTTCTCTATCTCAGGGTCAAATGGCACTAGTTCACCACCCTGTGACCTGCGCATAAGAGGAAACTACAAAAAGAATATAAGAAAAGTTTAAGGAACAGAAGTCCCTTAAACTAAAAAAGACTTAAAAATCAAACAACTAAAATTAGGACTATTGCCTCCCCGGCAACGGCGCCAAAATTTGATACCCGTCGTTGTGAGTACCAAAGATAAAATTTATAATTCCTATTAAGACTAACCTAGGCTAGTGGTAACAGGGTCGAACCACAAGGAGGCAGATGTAAATTCTAGTTGATTTATATTCGGTCTAAGGTAACAATTGTGGGGGTTAAGTTGAGATGGTCTATAGCTAAGAACAAATAAAGATAATGAACTAAAAAGACGGTTTAAATAGATAAAGAAGGGGTACTAGGATGATCGTTTCATTATAGCTTCGGCGGCAGCAAACTAAGTCGGTCTGAGTCAACACAGGTGAGGCGGGAAATAAAGAGGTCCTCTCGGTCCACTCTTAACAAATGGCATCTTTCGATCTCGCCATAGGTCCCTAATATCACTAATACTAACTTTCGTTCTGAAAAGTGACTAATGGTCTAAACTATACCTATCTTTCGATCTTAGCACAGTTTAGTCGATTCAATTGATGGTCTAACAACTTACCCTATCTTTCGATCTATTGGGTCGGTCATAAAATAAGCATCTAACTGGTCGCATGCATTCGATTCATTAAATACAAGATTAAATTCAATTAAAACGAAGGGTAACCTCACGAGGTCAGTCGATCGACCGGGTAAGGTGATCGATCGACCAACACGCGGGTTCAGGCCGTGTCTAATCTAATGCCGCCTATGCTACAATTCGCCTACATCCTAGCACAAACTATTTAGCTACTCATACTAAGGGTGAAAACAATAACATTGACGATGAAACTAGCTACTGAACTCATGCTTAAAACGGTAAAGAAAGCAATTAACATAAACAATGAAATTGGTTGCGGGAAACTAGCTAGCAATTCTAAACTATTGATAAAATAAAGATAAACTAAAATTAGGGCAGAAGAATACCGAATTGCAGAGGAAAGATTAGTTATTAAGAACCGAAAATCCAATGCTCAACAATCCCAAACCCTAACTATCTATCAAGAACCGTATGCGGAAACTTAATGAAAATTACTGAATAAAACCTTGAATGAAAACTGAATAATAACTTGATGCTAAACTAGGTATTCTCAGTTACGTTATATAGAAAGTGTACGTAACAATTATTCCAAAACCTAAACTTAACGGGCTTCAAGTTCCTCGGTCTTTTAATTCACGTCTGGAACAGCATTGTGGTCGATCGACTAAGGTAAGTGGTCGATCGACTGGTCCTCAGTGTACAGTAGCTTCTGGAACCCGAACATTGGTCGATCGACCGAGGGTGATGGTCGATCGACTACTTGAGTTGCTACTTGACTTCTTAAAACTCGTGGACTTGTCTTTTGGGCCTTGAATTGCGCACCAAGCTCGTTCCTCGGGTGGATACTTCTCGTCAAATGCAATGTAGAATACTTGGGGACGGATTTAGCTCGATTTCCGCTGGATTCTTCACATTTCTGCAATAATGTACAAAAATACGGAAGTAGACGGAAATAGGGAGAAATGCAGCATAAACTACAAGAATGAGCTCTGAAATGCGTGTAAAATGGGATGTAAAACATCATATAAAAGACACGCATCAATACTCGAGTAGTGCATTAAAACGTTTCATGTATAGCCAATCCACGCACGCATATCAAAAACACGTTATAGTCCGATTATCATCGAGTGGGTTTTGGGAGGTGCAGATACTGGGTATCTACAGAGCTCCCACTTTGACTGAGGCTTGGACAGGGTAAAAGTCAAAGTATGATCTCAAGGTCAATCGAAGATTACAACCTGAAGACCATTGCAACGTCGAGGCGACTCAAAAGGGTTTGAGCCAAGGACCTGCCGTCGGGAAGGGCGACGTCGAGGCGACTCGGGGATTCGAGTCAAGGACCTGCCGTCGGAAACAGTTTAGAGTCTGTCGACTTCTGATTCGGGTCGTTTAAAGTCCATTAGACTAATTATAAAGGCTCGCCAGCCATAAGAAGGAGTCATACCTGAGGCATCTTCGGGATATGTCCTTGAATCTTTTGCGCACAAAGACTCGCCAGCCGGTGTGGAGGAGTCATACCCGAGGCATCTTCGGAATAGGTCCTCGATCGGTATTTTGTCTGCGGACAAAGGCTCGCCAGCTGTTGCACGTTGTAAGGCTCGCCAGCCATAGGAAGGAGTCATACCTGAGGCATCTTCAGGATATGTCCTTGAATTGTTGCGGGCAAAGGCTCGCTAGCCAGTGTTGAAGGTGGTGCGTTTTGAGGCTCGCCAGCCATAGAAAGGAATCATGCCTGAGGCATCTTCGGGATATGTCCTTGGATTACTTCTTATTTGCGGACAAACGCTCGCCAGCTGTGATAAGGAGTCGTACCCGAGGCGTCTTCGGGATATGTCCTTGAGTTGTATCTTGTTTGCGGACAAAGGCTCGCCAGCTGTGGGAAGGAGTTGTACCCGAGGCATCTTCGGGATATGTCCTTGAGTTGTATCACTGTTTGCGGACAAAGGCTCGCCAGCTATGTTGAAGGTACATTTTGAGGCTCGACAGCCATACAAGGGTGCATTCTGAGGCTAGCCAACCATGTCGAATGTGATGCGTTTTGAAGCCTTTGGACTTGACGGGTCAGAGTTTTTTGGGAAGAACCCAGTACTCAGTTGAAGTGAGTTCTTCTTCTCCAGATAACCTGCATGGTTAGTGATCACACAAATACACAGTCGCATAGACAATCACGTAGGGTGCAAGCATATAAGCATGTAAGCAATTAGCATATAAGCAACTAGCATGTAAGCATATAAGCACCTAAGCACATAAGTATGTGAGCAGTTAGCATATAAACAACTAGCATGTAATATCTCAGGCGAAGGGAGATAGAAGCTTTGAAAAGTTGTGAGATTTGATATTGAGTCTTGCTGGTGGCAAGCCCAAACTTTTATGGATTGAAGACACGTGACCGTTGCGACATTGACTCACACGGACGCATACTGACATACTGACAAACAGACGATCGTGAACGTGATACAGACTTAGTATCGACACAGCACGAGGGTGACTCTGACAGACTTTGCCTATGTGTGTAAAACTCCTAGCCAACAAAGGGTGACAACGCGTGTCAAATCCCTAAGGTAGAAGATCCGCTTGGCTGGGGAACACGAATTTATTATCTTCTCCAGACATCTTTGCCCCCGTTTTCTTGTTTGAGATCCATTCTCGAGGTATGATGATTCAGAGAGCGGAACCAAGACCTTGTCATCGTCCAAACCGAGCACTAGGCTATGAGCGGTTTATTTTGGACTGTAGTTGTGACTCAAAAGATGTTTGAGGATAAAGGAAGGGTGGCATCTTGAAAGAGAAGCCCCCAAAGTGGAAAGGTGGAAAACAAGGAATGGGTGACGTCTTAAAGAAGAAACCCCCAGTAAAGAGATATAAGATTTAATTTAGCAGCTGGGTGGGCTGCTTTGAGGATTGATGTTGATGGTTGAGACTGAAAGGGATATGCGGTTGTGCCCTTGTAATAGGACTGCCTACGTATTCGCGTGCTCGCGAAATCAAACCAGATCGTAGTTCTGAGTGTTACTGAGGATTGAAAATTGGAGATGTTGTGAAAGGAGTATGCGGTTGTGCCCTTGTAATAGGACTGCCTACGTATTCTCGTGTTTGCGAAATAAAACCAGATCGTAGTTCTGCGTGTGTTTGCAATGAGTTGCAAATTGAAGGTGTGAAAATTGAATGTTTGTAGGGGTGTGGTTGCGCCCTTGTAATAGGACTGCCTACGTATTCGCGTGTTTGCGAAATCAAACCAGATCGTAGTTCTGAGTGCGTGCCTAAGCTAACTGTTAGGACCTTGAAGTGATTTTGAGGTGTATGGTTGTGTCCTTGAAGGACTGCCTACGTATTCACGTGAAGTGAAATCAAACCAGATCGTAGTTCTGAATGTGTGCCTAAGCGAGTTGTTAGGACCTTAAGGTGTAAGGGTCACGACGGTAAATTCCGTTTGGTGACTCGAAAAATCGATTTGAGAGAATTCCTCCTTGATCATGAATCAAAGAGGTGTAATTTGTGAAAATGTTCCTTATCATGTGAGCACACTAAAAAGTGGACCCTAAGGGTAGATTGGGTTTGTCCCGTTCCCGGTAGCAAAGCATTCAATGACTCCGTATCTGGTCAGGGTGAAAATGGCTTCGACATTATGGAATGTGGAGCTTGGTAATAACAGGTTCGTTTGTCAGATAAAAATCTGGAGTTGAGGGTCACGACAGAAAATTCCGTTTGGTGACTCGAAGGTTGATTGGAGAGAATTACCTCTTGATCATGAATCGAAGAGGTATAGTTTGTGAAAATGTTTCTTCTTATGTGAGCACATTAAAAAGTGGGCTCCAAAAATGTAATGGGCATGTGTTGTTCCACGGAGCAATGTTTTGAAAACTCCATATCTGGGTCAGGGTGAAAATGGCTTCGACATTATGGAATGTGGAGTTTGGTAATAATAGGTTTGCTCAACAGAGACAAATCTGGAGCTTGTATTTTGTAGTGTTTAGGCCGATGGGTTACAGCTTGTATGTGGTGCTGAATGGGGTCTCAAGCTTGATGTGGCTGAGCATGAAATGGTGGGTAAATAATGTGGGATCAGATTTCCATGTCTTGACCTTAAAGGTTAAGGTGTCATATTACGAGCTTGAGGGAAATCCTCAGAAGCCTAGATAGTTCTCCTTATAACAGTCTCTAGAAGGACTTAGGGGTGAAGAAGTTTTGGTTGAGGTTTTAGTGTTTGGTGTTTTGGACTTGTCGGTCCGGGGTTTGGTGTGTTGGACTCGTTGGTCCTGGGCTTTGGACTTTTTGGTCCTGAACTTGGTATTTTGGACTCACTTGTCCAGGATTTTGTGTGTTGGATGCTTTCTTTGGATTTTGGCCTTTTTGAGAAAAGGGTTTCAATCTTGTCTTGTTTTGATTTTGGCTTGGGTCTTGGCCTTGCATTGGGTGAGGAACCCTTGGCTTTGGTTTTTGTTTTGGCCTTGAGCTTTGGCTTTAGGGAATGGATATTGGCTTGGGCTTTTGATTTTGGCCTTTTGCTTTGACTTTGGGTGAATGAATATTCGCTTGGGCCTTTGATTTTGGCCTTTCGCCTTGGCTTTGGGTGAATGGCTATTGGCTTGGGCCTTTGACTTTGACCTTTCACTTTGGCTTTGGGTGAATGGCTATTGGCCTGGGCCTTGGATTTTGGCCTTTCGCTTTGGGTATTGGTTTTTTGTCGTCCGTCGTTCGAGGAAGGTAGAGGTACAGGCGGGGATAAACCCGTTGGTGAGAGGTTGATGCTTGGTGATGGGATATTTTTGTGGGGAATGGGCTTGCCTTCCGTCATTGATCATGAACAAGGAGATGTTCTGGTTTGGTATCTAGGTTCGTCATAGGATCCCTTTGATAGAAGTTCATTCTAAATTGGATGCTAATGAAAGGTTTCTATTTCCAGACATGGAATAGGTAAAGAGAATGGACACGGAGTTTCGAGTCCTCTTCTTACTCAGTACGGCACATCACTCGAGTGTACTCACATCGAATTGGAACAGGTTGTTTATTTTAAATCAATTCTCATTGTCAACGGGAAATGGTAAAGGGGAGAATATATGATAGTTGAAAATTGTGCCTTTATTTAGATAAATAAGATATTAGCACAGACTCGATGAATACATGTGACTCATGAGGACGGCCCCCAGTTTATCACTTAGGAATAAAAGGACAGACGCTACGATAGATATGAGAAAGCCTAAGACTCGGACTCGGACTCAGACTCAATCGTAGATACGAACTCCTAATCATCATGTTCCCTGACACGTCTGTCGCGTACCTGTCAAAAATAAAACCTAACGGTCTCAACTAAAAATGTAGTAGAGGCAGTCGAGTATCGAATCCACAGGGAGGAATGCAACTACAGCTATCTACTTCTAATCCTATGGTAACAATTGGGGTTGATTAATTTTTGGTTCTAAACTACGGAGTAAAAGGAAAGAGAAATAAAGAGAAGAGCAGATATACAGGAAAAAGAATTAAACTATCAATAAGAGAGGGACATGTCGGGAACTCGGTTCACTACGGTAGTTCAACAACTTAGCAGCAAATGACTCAGACGAACTAATGCGAGACGGATATTAGAAGGTCCTTTCGGTCCACTTCCCACCCTAAAATACCACTAACTTAACTTTCGTCCTCATTAGGGTAGTCTACTGTTTATAGCAGGCCTATTTAGTCCAATCTTTCGATCCAGGAATAATTGTAGCCAGATTAATGGGTGACATAGAAGCGTGCACTCAACTAGGTCGAGAATTACGGTTATATTGCTATAGTGATGAGTCTCTTAATCAATTCGTCTAATTCATTCACTACGTCGTCATTATTCTACAAAGAGATCCCCTAATCCCAACATGAGGGGGTTTAGCTACTCATATTCGTAATAAAACTAACAAAGAAACAAGATTCCAGCAGAAGACATGACGAAATAACAATAAAAAGCAATAATAGAAATTAGGGGCGTAAAGAATGATAACAATAACAAGAAAATAATGCAACAAAAGGTTAATTATTATTAAGAGACGAAAGGAGATTACAATCTAAGCGATTCCGGCGTAAAGAACAACCGAGTCCGAGTGAAATAGTCCCAAAATGCAAGCAACAGTAGAAAGAAAAGAGTAACGTAGGAAGGTAGCAGTAGTTCTAATGTGAATGATAATAAAAGAGATAGTAAAAGGAATAGTAAGTATCAATGACTAATAACCTAGTAAAAACGTAGGTTAAATAGCCAAAAATTCCTAAGTGTTTATGCGGAAATAATAAAACACGGACTGATTAAAGCCCAATATGTCGAAAACCTCTCGATCGAGTGGATTAAACCACTCGATCGACCAATGTCTCAACAGAAGGCCCTCGATCGACCAACAGGTCACTCGATCGAGGCCTGGATCATGTGCATCTTACTCGATCGAGTAAGGAATAGCTCGATCGAGCCTTGGGGAGCTTAGGGACCAGTCGATCGACCACCAATCAGCTCGATAGACCACTAAACAGCTCGATAGACCACTTGGGTCTTCAATTCAGCTCACGTCTTCACCCAAATGCCTCGTAATGCGTGCAACGACACTTCCAAGTGCAACATCTCACTCTGGGACAATCCCGTCTCCTCTAAATGCATGCAAAAAGGACGAAAAGGAGCATGGTTCCACCACTTTCGCGATCATTCCTATAAAAAGGACAAAATACACCAAAGTAGCCAATTCGGGGCAAAATACTATAAAAACAGCATAGAAATGCATAGAAATACGTCTTTGAAATAGGCTAAAAAGACTATACATTAGGCACGTATCAAATCTCCCAAACCAAACCTTTACTCGCCCTCGAGTAAACTCAAAACTAAACTAATGGAACGGAAATGATAACTCGTAGCTAGCTTAACTTGTCTACTTGAACCACTTTAATGCAAAAGAAATCAACAGTTTAAACTAGACGGTCAATACGCAGACGAATTATAAGTCGTTCGTAAATAAAGTCGACCTATCGACCTTGCAAGACCAACAAAACCGGACTCTCACGTGGTCACTCTTCTCTCATGAAGCAAAGGGCAAATGTTATATGTAAAAGAGAGAAGAAAAGACAGTCACTCGCCTAACTGCGACCTACATAGCATGCATGCAACAAAAATGAAAGACAATTCAAGTACTAATGCACACACTCCAACCAATAATGTCCGTCACAGCCGAGGGTTTGCAAATAATATGGGAATAGTGAGGTTCAGGTGAGAAAAGGCAAAACAAGTTATGGAAATGTGGAGGTAAAAGCGTCAAGCTAGTTCCTAACAGGACCATAATAAACCATCCGGATCTCAAACTGACTGAAAGACTAACACAGGTGCCTTTCACTTGGCACAAAGCTCACTAGACTGAAAGCACAATCTCCTCAAAAAATATAGAATAAGAGTGGAGGAGCTAGACGGTCACAAAGTTCCCTTTTTTAAACACCGTCTGAGACAACTAACTGAAACAACCAACCCTCTTGTCGATTGTACGTCTTCAAACATCTTCTCAACTCTGACAAGAGGGTACAACTTTTTCACAATTTTTTCTTTCTTTTTGTACGTGAATCTCATCATGTTTCTTTTCATTTTCTTTTCTTTTTCTTTTTTTTTTTTTTTTCTTTCTTCTTTCACGTTTTTCTTTTTTTTTCAATACTTTTTTTTTCTTTTCTTCCTCCCTTCTTATCACAAACACCAACTCCAAACAGAAATTACGGACCAAACTGCAATGGAAAACATACCACAAAAGGACAGACTAACTAGCTTGACTAGGCAGGCTTGTTTGGAATGTAGCTAATGGGTCAAAAAGGCAAGTTTTGGTCAATGTGGAGCTAAATGGGTGTAAGATGTAAAGAAAGGGGAATTTGCAAGACCCTCCCTGCATGTGACACCAACCGCAGACCCGAATATGTGCATTTGACAAGAAATTGAATGTCATAACTGTGCAAATGAGACGAACATGCTATGCAAGGAGTACTACTCTCAAAATTCCTAATGAACTGGTCATGAATGGCACCAGTTATGGGCTCTAAAAACTCAGAATTTTAAGTAGTTTGCCAATTTATCAGGTCAAGTCTAAACAAATCACTATTATTTGAACAGAAATTCGTAGACTATGCGTATGACAAAGCTAAAAACCATCAATAAAGTGCAAGGCTCAAGTGAATCTACAAGTTAAGTGCAATTTCATCACGGGAATCTACCGTTCCGACTCAACCTAAATGCAAAAATAAACGTGAAAATTTTTTGAATTTTTAACATTTTCTAATTTTTATGGATTTTTTTTTTAAAATAAGCAACAAATGCAAACTGAAAAATTAAACGTGAATGCAAAACAAATGCAGATGCAGACTCAAAAGGATGCAATACCCTCCCCAAACCAAAACGGACAACGCCCTCGTTGTCCTCCAGCATACACCAGCAGAAAAATGGGGGATGGGGGTATACAACCAATAAAAGAAAAATAAAGGAGACGAAATAAAAAGAGTAAGAAGACATACAAAACACGAACTTCCCCAAACCAGCCAGAAAACTGGGGAAGTGAGTAGAACAGTAGCTACTCGTCGTCGGCACCGCCGTCTCTCAGGTACTCCGACTCAACAAAACGGTCTCCCCAAACCAGAAGCAAACAAGGGGGAGACTCAGTCGTCATCTCCAGCCTGGTCCTCCGGACTGGGTACGAACGGGGGATCCCTCTCCTCCTCTCGGCAGCCCGGTGTGCCGCCCGCTTCGCCCGTAATCGCACCTCTCGTGCTATCATTGTCTCCTCCTCCTCCTCCTCCGAGTCGAAGGAAGTGGAGGGTACCCGTCCGCTGGGTATCGGTAGAAAGAAGGATGCGGCCACCCCTCTGGAATCGGTCGCCGGGCTCGGATATGGAACTCGTAGAGCGGGAATACAGCCAAAGCCATATCCCGTCTCATCTCAGTAATGTACCTGCACATATCCGAAAGCACGGCATCACGACGCCCTTGGTCCATGACCTCGGGCGCCTCTAAGACAGGAGGGCAAACAAAATTGGCCGGGAGAACCGAACCAGAAGGAGGGTCAAGTGGAGGTGGAGTATGAGTCTGAGTGGGTGTAGGCTGAGGCGTGGGGTCGATCCCCACTGGGCTCGAGTCTGAGCCTGGGAGCTAGAAGATGCTCCGGCTTCCCGCTTCCTCTTCTTAGAGGAAGAAGGAGGGGTGAAGGTAAGGTGGTAGGTAGGTGGAGGTGGTCTCGCTCCCTCAGCAGCAGTAGGGAGCGGTGAAAGTGGCGGAAGGGTAGAGCACGGCAAGGTAACAGACGTGGAACCACAGATCTTCCACGTCCTCGCACTCCCCTTCGCCTTTGGGAACGAGGCGAAGAAGACCATGGCATCCAGGTCAAGGAGAGCCATCTCATCAGGTGCAGTGAGTCCAGGCTCAGTGGGGTAGAGGTGGCGGGCAATCCTAGTGACTAGCCCGCCGCAGACAACAGCGGTCTTGACCCGAGTCCCAATTCCGTTCCAATGCTGAGCTACCAGATAGGCAATGTTTAGAACAAACGGGGTACCGGAGTCAATGTTGAGGTACCCCGCGAGAATCGCTAGCTCAGTGTTGGTCAAGTTATTGGGCTCAGGGCGCCCAAAAATGGTCTCTCCTAACAGACGCAAGTAGTAACGGGGCGCAGGTAAGTGAACATGAGCTCCCTTCCGTGAGTGGAAGGGGGTGTGAGAAAGAGCAGCCCAAAGTGGCTGAAGGAGGTCTCGAGGTGGGGCGGTGGGACCGTCACTAACTAGTCCCAAAACCCGCCCAAACCTGGCCAAGGTCCAGTGATGCGACTCATTGCGGAGTCGAAAGTGAATGCATGAACTGGAGTGGTCAGCCTCGTAAGAGTCGGTGTCAAAGGAGTAGGAGCTAAAAAACTCGTAAGTAGAGGTACAAATAGTAGCCTCCTGCATGGTAATCAGACCCGACATACCCGTCCCGTTCAACAAACTACAGACCTCCTCATAAATGCCTAAGGTCTCTAGGTCAGTCCGCGCAAGGAAACGGGTGGGGGAGAGAGGGCAACGAAGTAAAGCAGTTAACCGTTTCCGGTGAGCCTCGGTGATGAAACGTACCGTGGGCATCTTCGGTAAAGGTGTGAGAGCGCCCTCTCTCGTAACAACAGCCTCAGAAGGAGAAGGGCTGGAAGTGATGGCTAACTGGCTAGCCTGCGGGTGTGGCCTCGGTGGCACCATACCAGGCTGTGGGAAGCGGGGGATGAATCCGCAGTCCAGCAAAGAGAAAGGCCTGGTAGGAGTGGTGGTAACGGCAGGAGCTATAGTGGTTACCAAGGCAGTAGTGGTGACAGCAGGGACCACTAACTCGTTCCCGGACGAGCTGGACGAGCTGGAGGACGTACTGGTAGAAGGCAAAGAACTCGCGTCCATCCTGCAAAGTATCAAAGGGCACGAATAAGAGACGAAGCTGCTAACCGTGGTTAAAACAACCGCTAACCAACATGTGACAGCAAAAAAGAATGGCCCTATTGGTCGATACAATCGACGTACAGCAATCAAAACCAACAATTCCTCAAAAATTCGAAAAACAGCATGTGAGTGATGATAATATGATAAGGCAGTGACTGCAAAAGGACTAATACAGCACGACAACCACATAAGGGAGCACGTAAGACTCCTAGCAGTCGAAAATCCCAACTCACAGAACAAGATTCCCAATGATTCACAGCATGTAATGGCGATAGAGGACGGAAAAACAGTTAACGGCAGTAACAAGTAGGCGATAACCGCAAATAAAAAAACATGGCAGCAAAACAACCGTCTGACAGTCGAAATTTTTCGACTGAGAAGCCCTAATCGCGAAATCTCGCGCAGACATCAAATTAAACATGTAACAACAATGAGGAATTGCGGGAAGATCATCAACAAGCTATTTAAGGGTAAATAAACACAATTAAGTCGAAACAAATCGACTTGACATGGGATTTTCGAACCCTAATTCAAATCACCTCAAGAAATTCAAATTAATTGAAGAGAAAATGCAAAGAGTGTGAATGAAATACTTACTTGATGATGATTAACCTACAATTAGCAATTAAACTTCAAATGCAAGCAACAAAGGCGGATTTCCAGTTGAAAAAAACCGCAAACCCTAATCCCCTCTTAAAAACCACGAAAACGAACACAAAGGAAGGGGAAAACAAGGGGCTATTGAAGAATTAAGTGCTAGTGATATAATGTAGGTGGTGGATTTGATGATTTTGGGCAAAAAATGGGGATTTGGGGGTGAAATCAATCGCACATTAAGGAGGGGGTTAGACGAAATTAGGGGTGAAATGAAAATGAATTAGGAAAATAAGAGTTTTAAGAAGGAAAACTCCCGTGTTCACTGTTCATTCCACTCGATCGAGTGGTTTTACTCACTCGATCGAGGACCTTTGTTGTCCCCTTTGCTCGATCGAGTAACAACCCCCTCGATCGACCTGTTCCACTTTGGCCTTCCTCGATCGAGTAGCCAGCAGACTCGATCGAACCAATTTCCATTCGATCGAGTACAGAAGTACTCGATCGAGGACTTCCTCGTGTAGACTTCTTTGAATTTCCGTCTTTATTTCCTCGAAATGCGTGACATTTCCCCAAACCTGCATAAAACACGTCCAAACACATCCCAAAATACCAAATATGCAGAAACACAGTCTATAGTCTTAGTCTATGCTAAAAAAAATTGTCTAAACTAATTGTCCTAATTAAAAACGTAATAAATAAATTCAAAAGTAATTCAAACGAATATCTATTACAATTTGTTACACGGGGCATTTCCCCGTTTAATTCCCATTAACTTTCAGTAGCCCCTTCGTGGGCTTCTGACTGGAGGACGTCACTTCGCCGATATCGACCGTCCTCTTTGATTTCCATGAGCTTGAATTACTGTTTGCAAGAGGAGGAGGAACGTAGTTCCAATCTATGTAGGTTCGAACTGTCTTCGTCCTCGCCCCTCTGTCATCTTCCTTGGCATCCTTTGCTCCAGTTCGATTGATAGTGGTTGCACCACGTCCTTTGACAACTCCTTTCTTGCCTTCATCTGTACCTGCAGTAAGGAAAACAGACGATTTTTCCTCCTTTTTGCTCTCAGTATGAGGCGGAGGGTTAGCAATAACAGCAATATTCTCTAAATTTTCATCGGAGGTGTCAAGCATAGGGTCAACAGAAGAAAGGGCATTGCAAGGCTGAGCTTGCATGGGAGCCCTCCGGAACTTGGACTGATGAAAAGTCAGCTCCTCGTCCCCTACCTGGAAGGTCAAAGTCTTCCCCCCGACGTCTATCACTGCACGGGCAGTGGACAAAAATGGTCTCCCTAAAATGATAGGGGTGTGCACATCTTCGGGGATATCTAGGACGACAAAATCGACGGGAATAAAGAACTTCCCTATCCGAACAGGTACGTCTTCCGCTACACCTAGTGGCCGTGATAAACTACGGTCGGCCATCCGGGATACGAGTCATGTTGGTGCAACTCAGTTTTGTCACACCAAGTCTCTTAGCTAGAGACAAAGGTAAAACACTTACGCTAGCGCCTAAATCGCATAGCGCATTATCAATCAATTGCATACCTATGTGACAAGGGATCGAAAAACTACCCGGGTCTGATTGCTTAAGAGGTAGCTTATTTTGAGACAGGGCTGACCCCATCTCAGTCAAAGCTATGGTCTCATTATCATTAATGGTCCTCTTACGTGCTAAAATCTCTTTCATAAATTTTAAATAAGAGGGTACCTTGGTTAGCAATTCAGTGAACGGCACGGAAACTTCCAAACTCTTCAAAAGCTCAACAAATTTGCTAAACTGTTGATTAATCTTGGTATTCTGCAGCCGCCTCGGGAAGGGAACAGTAATTGGAATCTCGAGTCCCTTATTTCTTGCTTCCAAAGTGTCTTCCGGAGCAAGTTCAGTATCCTTTGGACGCTTCTTACCTCTCGAACGAGGCCTTTCTGGTGATTTCTTGCTTAAACGAGCACTAGCAGGCTCTCGAATAAGCTTCCTGTCATCAATATCACTCGATCGAGCAATGTGTTCACTCGATCGAGCACCTTCTTCAGCAACTTCAGTCGATCGAGCAACATTCCTACTTGATCGACCACCTTCAGCTTCCAGTTCACTCGATCGAGCATAAAGACTACTCGATCGACCAGATTCGTCACCATTTCCACTCGATCGAACACCTGATTTCAGTCGATCGAGTAACTGCTTCGTCGTGAGCCCCTTTTTCTTAACAGAACACTGTTCATCATCAGCTACAGCTATTTCCAGGTCTGATTTCTTCATTTTTGGTCCCTCATAAGAAAGACCGCTTCTCAACTCTATCAAATGTACCGTCTCGTTTGGGTTCTTCTCATTTTGAGTCGGTAAATGACCCGGCTTCCTCGAGAATTGATTCGCGGCGAGTTGGGCAACTTGAGTCTCAAGTGCCTTTATGGACGCGTCTCGCTGTTGATCACTTGTGCTTCTTTGTTGATCACTCGCATGAAGCTGCTTTGTAATGGCTTGCGTCATAGACTTTAACTCGCCCATTTCACTCACCCCACTTGAAGATGAACCGTGGTTGGGAGGGTTAAAAGACGGAGGCTTCTGATAGCCTTGTTGCTTCTGATGTGGAGGGATATATGGTTGTTGCGACTGATTTGGAGGGGCGGTGGGATTGAGTACGTTGTTCTGATTACTCCACCTCAAATTGGGGTGGATATTCGGCTCGTAATGAGTGTTGTTTTGCCTGTAGTGTTGAAAGGCAGCACATTGCTCATAAGGACTTGGACAATATTCAGCGACATGTCCATCTACCCCACACCTCGTACAGACGAAAGGACCGTCTGTCATAGCATTAACCTGGTACATCCCTGGCTTGAGAGCTCCCCCTAGTTCATACTTGTCGAACCTCGCGGTAAGGGCTTCTAATGCGGCTACTGAAGAGGATTCAGCAGCTCTCCTTTGGTTTCCTCTTGAATTCCCGTATTCAGCCCTATGAGTGGCTAAATCATCTATGATTTTCCATCCCTTCGTCGGCCCCAAGTTGTCAGAAAATCGACCGTTGGCTGCCGCATCTAGTATAGCCCTCTGATCATCATATAAACCATTGTAAAAATGGTTACATAAGCTCCATTTTTCGAAACCATGATGCGGTATGGTCCGCACCAGTTTTTTAAATCGAAGCCATGCCTCGTGGAAGTTCTCGTCGGGCCCTTGTTTGAAACTGGTTATCTGAGCTCTGATGGCTATGGTTCTCGAAGCAGAGAAGTACTTATTATAAAACGCTAATGCTAGCGAATTCCAATCTGTTATGCCGTGAGCAGCTCGGTCCAAATCCCTATACCACTCCCTTGCAGCATCGCGGAGTGAGAAGATGAACATAGTTTCTTTGATGATCGGTCATTTGTCACGCCGGTGGGAGGAGGTATGGAGCAAGCAGATAATCAATGAAGGTCTCCATATCTTTGTCGCATCCTCCTTCGCAGCTCCCCCGAACTGATTTTTCTCGACCATGCTAATGTAAGAAGGCTTCGGCTCGAACTTCCTGGCATCTCCCGGCAGTTCGAACCCTTTATAGAGATTGTCAGCTGTGGGCTCGGAGTGACTAGCAATGGTTGCTTCCTCAGCCATTTCGGTAAATTCTGGGAAAGTGATAGACTCAAGTGATAAATCGGAAACTGGAGAAGACGGCGGGTTGTCTTCGAAAAGCTCGTTCTCGTAAAAGTTACCACGAGAACTAGGCTCTTCCTCTGCCTGTTGCTCTTGAAATAGTCTCCTTTTTACGCGCAGAGATCTCTCAATCTCGGGATCAAAAGGTAGTAGTGGACCACCTTGCGACCTGCGCATAAGACGAAACTACAGACAAGATATGAGAATAGTCTAAGGAACGATGTTCCTTAAACTACAAAAAGAATTAAAAATAAACAGCTAGTAATTTGAACAATTGCCTCCCCGGCAACGGCGCCAAAATTTGACACGTCTGTCGCGTACCTGTCAAAAATAAAACCTAACGGTCTCAACTAAAAATGTAGTAGAGGCAGTCGAGTATCGAATCCACAGGGAGGAATGCAGCTACAGCTATCTACTTCTAATCCTATGGTAACAATTGGGGTTGATTAATTTTTGGTTCTAAACTACGGAGTAAAAGGAAAGAGAAATAAAGAGAAGAGCAGATAAGCAGGAAAAAGAATTAAACTATCAATAAGAGAGGGACATGTCGGGAACTCGGTTCACTACGGTAGTTCAACAACTTAGCAGCAAATGACTCAGACGAACTAATGCGAGACGGATATTAGAAGGTCCTTTCGGTCCACTTCCCACCCTAAAATACCACTAACTTAACTTTCGTCCTCATTAGGGTAGTCTACTGTTTATAGCAGGCCTATTTAGTCCAATCTTTCGATCCAGGAATAATTGTAGCCAGATTAATGGGTGACATAGAAGCGTGCACTCAACTAGGTCGAGAATTACAGTTATATTGCTATAGTGACAGAGTCTCTTAATCAATTCGTCTAATTCATTCACTACGTCGTCATTATTCTACAGCAGATCCCCTAATCCCAACATGAGGGGGTTTAGCTACTCATATTCGTAATAAAACTAACAGCAAACAAGATTCCAGCAGAAGACATGACGAAATAACAATAAAAAGCAATAATAGAAATTAGGGCAGAAAGAATGATAACAATAACAAGAAAATAATGCAACAAAAGGTTAATTATTATTAAGAGACGAAAGGAGATTACAATCTAAGCGATTCCGGCGTAAAGAACAACCGAGTCCGAGTGAAATAGTCCCAAAATGCAAGCAACAGTAGAAAGAAAAGAGTAACGTAGGAAGGTAGCAGTAGTTCTAATGTGAATGATAATAAAAGAGATAGTAAAAGGAATAGTAAGTATCAATGACTAATAACCTAGTAAAAACGTAGGTTAAATAGCCAAAAATCCCTAAGTGTTTATGCGGAAATAATAAAACACGGACTGATTAAAGCCCAATATGTCGAAAACCTCTCGATCGAGTGGATTAAACCACTCGATCGACCAATGTCTCAGCAGAAGGCCCTCGATCGACCAACAGGTCACTCGATCGAGGCCTGGATCATGTGCATCTTACTCGATCGAGTAAGGAATAGCTCGATCGAGCCTTGGGGAGCTTAGGGACCAGTCGATCGACCACCAATCAGCTCGATAGACCACTAAACAGCTCGATAGACCACTTGGGTCTTCAATTCAGCTCACGTCTTCACCCAAATGCCTCGTAATGCGTGCAACGACACTTCCAAGTGCAACATCTCACTCTGGGACAATCCCGTCTCCTCTAAATGCATGCAAAAAGGACGAAAAGGAGCATGGTTCCACCACTTTCGCGATCATTCCTATAAAAAGGACAAAATACACCAAAGTAGCCAATTCGGGGCAAAATACTATAAAAACAGTATAGAAATGCATAGAAATACGTGCTGAAATAGGCTAAAAAGACTATACATTAGGCACGTATCATTCCCCCTCAAAGGTCTCCTTCACAGCATCCAGCGGCTTGAATGTCTGGTCTTGAGCGTTGAACCACTTGAGCACTTCACTCACGTTGTTGGGAATGATATGAGGACAATAGTCGATGAGGCTTACATCTCCTTGCAGAAAGAGATGTTCATTAGGGTTGTTTTCATCACTTGGTTGGCTTAGGGATGAATCTGTCAGTTCATGGTTGTCTATCATATTTTGAATAACATGTTTCAGTTTGAAGCATGTTTCAGTGTCATGACCTTTTCCTTGATATTGGCAATAGGCATTGTCGTCCCAGAAATGGCTTTTCTTGCATTCAGATGGGTCCGGAGTGCGCCCGATTGGTTGTAACTTCCCTTCAATCACAAGCTTTTGAAGAGCTGCGACATAGGTTATGTTGAGGTTGGTGAATGTCTTTTGAGAACGTTCAACGTTGCTGTTTGACTTGAGACATTCAGGAGGATTGTCTTTACTGAGAGATGCAATTATGATTTTGCCAGCTTCAATCATATCTTGAATGGCATTCTTGAGTTTGAAGCAGGTTTCGGTGTCATGGCCCTTGCCTTGATGGTATTGGCAATAGGCCTTTTCGTTCCATGCACGACCTCTTTTGTGTTCATGTTTGTCCGGAGTCGGACCAATAGGTTGCAGCATTCCTTCTGAAGCAAGTATCCCTAGAGCGGTGCCATATGCTATTCCCAGATCTGTGAATATCCTTTGATGTTTCCAACGGTTCCCACATTTGTGTTTTTGGGGATGTTTTTGTGAGTTTTTTTTTTTGGTAACCCTGAGCGGAAGCATAATTTGGTTGTTGTCAATGGGAAGTTTTGAGGAAATTGCTTGATATTTTGAAAGGGATGTTGGTGAGGTGATTTCATGTTCTTTGTTGGTAGGTTCGTGGATGTAGGAATCATCGGATGACTCCTCATTTTCAACAGCTGTTGGTTGGTGGACGGAGGGTTGGTTTTCTCCTTGGTGGTCAGCTTCATTTTCAGTACTACTAAACCTTTTCTCCAAATTAGCTACCCGAGTGTTCAAGTCGTCAATAGCCACTTGCAGCTTTGAGAATATGTTGTTGATGGAGACGGAGAGCATCATTATAGCGCCTTGTATGCCATCCTCATCAATTGCATGAATTTTTTCATCGTCAGGAGAGATGAGGTGAGAGAAATCCAGGGAAGATTCCTGACTGTGTCCAATAAGGTTTTCTTTGGGGTTGGTTTTGTTGTTTGCTGAGGGAGGTTGTGGTAACTCGCCCTTTTCAATCATGTCAAGGATGACACCTTTTAGGGGGGGACATATTTCAGTATCGTGGCCGTGGCCGTGGCGATATTGACAAAACAGTTTTCCATCCCACCTACGTCCTCGCTTGTTTGGTAGAGGATCTAGAGTTGGACCAATTGGTTGGAGTTTTCCTTGGGAGATTAGCCTTTCCAAGGCTGTGACATAAGGCATACCCAAATCAGGGAAGGACCTATGAGGTCGTCTGGTTTTGGTTTGGTCGTTGGCCAGTAGCCGGCTTTCAAGAATCTTAACCCTTTGCTCAATATCAGAAGAGGGAAGATTCTTGGTTATTATTTTGTCCTCAACATGGGAGAGACGAGTGCTCAAGTCTTCCACGGTATCTATGAGTCGAAGGACCATGTTGTTGGTTTCAGCAGAAGTCATGGTGGATGCAGACTGATCGGCTTCTTGAGTTCCTAGTTGGCGATTGATGGAACCCAAGGAATTCCTATTTGACATAACGATAGGCGTTATAACTTGTCTTGGCAAGAGGTTGCACAAACAAAGGCAAGTACGACACATATGTACAAAAGGCAGTTTTGTCGTGAAGACGCGACGGTGTGACTAAGTTATGAGTTCATTAAAGATCATGAATGACCTCTTGTGTTTGAACTCTTGGTGCATGACGTTGAATTTAGACTCGAGTGCCGACCTTGGCATAGTGATGCCAAGACAAACGACTTCTGACTCAGTTTGGATGTGTGTTGATGGCGTGACACCGTTGGATAAGACATGTACACAAACTTGGCCTTTGACCCGTGATGTAGGGGAAAGACGGGTTTGATACCCGACGGACATTGACTCTGCTAACATAATTGAAGATGTTTCGACCATTAGGCGACACGACCTAGACCAGAAGGTAGGTACTAACTTCGGCGGAGACTCGACGCTATCTAGACGACTTGACTTGAAATCGACTGGACTCTAATCGACTCGAGGTTGAATCAGAATGGTGGACTGAAATTTTCGAAAATAGAAATTTTCAAAAAGATTCATTTGTCACTTTATGGACGGCTTCCGAAGAGTAGGGATCTTTAGAAGGTCGGCTAGTTTAAATGGTTGTCTTAAGTTTGCTTTCAAAAGACGGTTTGAATTGAAATTGCGGCGGCTCTGAAAACAATGTGTTTCTTCCGAAGACAGCTTTTGAAATTCCGAATCACGGATATGAAAATCGAGAATCGAAGAATTTGGAATCATCATCACGATGGCCATGAAAACGGTTAAGTTTGTTTTCAAAGGATTTAAATTGGGTTGAAATTTGAAAACGGTTAAATTTGTCTTCAATAATTTTGAATTTGAAAACGGTTAAATTTGTTTTCAAAGATTTGAAATTTGAAAACGGTTAGATTTATTTTCAAATGATTGCGTTTGAATTTGAAATTTGAAAACGGTTTAATTGGTTTTCAAAGATTTGATTTTGAATTAAAATTTAAAAATGGTTAAATTGGTTTTCAAAGGTTTGATTTTGAATTTGAAACTTGAAAACGGTTAAATTTGTTTTCAAAGGTTTGATTTTGAATTGAAATTTGAAAACGGTTAGATTTGTTTTCAAATATTCGATTTTGAATTGAAATTTGAAAACGGTTAAATTTGTTTTCAAATGATTTGAAATTGGATTTGAAATTTGAAAACGGTTAGATTTGTTTTCAAAGTTTTGATTTTGAATTGAAATATGAAAACGGTTAAATTGGTTTTCAAATGATTTGAAATTTGATTTGAAATTTGAAATTTGAAAACGGGTAAATTTGTTTTCAAATGATTTGATTTTGAATTTGAAATTTGAAACGGTTAAATTTGTCTTCAAATGGTTTGAAATTGGATTTGAAATTTGAAAACGGTTAAATTTGTTTTCAAAGTTTTGATTTTGAATTGAAATTTGAAAACGATTAGATTTGTTTTTAAATATATGAAATTTATTTGAAATCTGAAAACAGTTAAATTGGTTTTCAAATTGAGTTTTGATTTAAAATCTGAAAACGGCTAGATTTGTTTTCAAAGATTTGAAATTGGATTTGAATTTGAAAACGGTTAAATTTGTTTTCAAAGATTTGATTTTGAATTGAAATTTGAAAACGATTAAATTGTTTTCAATGATTCGAGAATGGAAATTATGAGGATTGAATCCGTCATTACGGCGGGTTAAAAAACCGTTTTAACCTTGAAAGAAGGTATGCAAATCGAAAATCGTGAGAATTGAAATTGTTATTACGATGGCTTAGAAAAGCCAAATTTGATTCGAAAAATGAGATTCGAAATTTGAAAGTTGCATGGGTTGAAATCGTCATTATGACGGTTTGAAAAACCGTTTAGTTTGAAAATTGATTTTGAATTTTGAAAATTCGGGGGTAGAATTCGTCATTACGACGGCGTAAAAAGGGGCACTTTGTGAATGCAACGGTCGGCGAGAGACCGAGGTTTGAAATGGCCATTATGACGACGTAAAAGGGTATTTTGAAATGTTTTGTGAAAAACCGAGAGTTTGAAATCGTCATTACAACGGCATGAAAAGGTTTAATTGAAATGGTTATAAAAACCGGGTTTTTAAATGGCCATTATAACGGCATGAAAAGGTGCATTTGAAATGGTTGTAGAAAACCGGATTTGAAAATCGTCATTACGGCCTAGAAAGGCGTTTTAATATGCAACGGTCGGCGAAAGACCGAGGTTTTGAAATGGCCATTATAACGGCGTGAAAAAGGTGTTTTGAAATGGTTATAAAAACCGGGTTTTGAAATGGCCATTATAACGGCATGAAAATGTGCATTTGAAATGGTTATAAAAACCGGGTTTGAAAATCGCCATTATGACGGCATAAAAAGGTGTGCAACGGTCGGTCAAAGACCGAGGTTTGAAATGGCCATTATAACGGCGCAAAAAGGTGCTTTGAAACGGCTATAAAAACCGGGTTTGAAAATCGTCATTACGGCGGTAAAAAAAGGATTCTAATGGTCGACGAAAGACCGAGGTTTGAAACGGCCATTATAACGGCGCGAAATGTGTTTTTGAAAGTTTGAAAATGACACGGAAGGACTTATGATCATATAGCACATAAGCACTCACAGTTTCATTATATTATGCATAATGCTGACACGGGTTTTGGCTTAAAAGGGTGGGTTACACACCAAGTAATCAAACCCCGATTTGCGAGAGTGATACCAATCCAAAAAAAATGTGTAAGGAGGGTGACCTAGCCTCGTGCTCGAAGGTGATGAAAGCTCTTTGACGAAACAGAAATGTGTAACGTCAACGGTATGCTTGACTCAATCGGGCTTCAAAACGCGGGGATGAGAAAACTCACGCCGACGAGACGAGCCAATTGGTCGATAAAGGTTAGGTTGTGGGTCCGGACAAGGAACCCGACTTATGATCGTAATATCAATTAATGCACTTTAACTATGACCTCGTTCGAGTTTCACCTCTAAGGATCACAAAGACACAAGTGTCCTAGTTTTCCCAAGCGGAGTCGCCAATCTGTGGACATGCAGCAGTCTAGAAAGCCACGCTCGGTGACGTAAAAATGCTTTCGACCGGATTGCTTTAGATTGGTCGGTTTCGTCTCGGTAAAGGTCTCGAAATGATTAGATATGTTCGGAGTCGCCACCAAGCATTTGTGGGATGCTTGGAACCCGTTCGAATCCACTTTATACCTAGGTCAATCAAGGCAAAAATCGGTATTTGACATAGGTGCTAAAGATAAGGACTCGTCCCCCTTTTATCATTCTATGCCTAAAATGACTCTCGTACGCCCTGGATAAGGTCATCCACTATCCAAAGGTTCTGAGGAAGGGGTGAGGGTACGTATTGGGAAGCCCTTTAATCGGATACCCAATCCCGCCCGCGTTAGCGGCCTCTACTGATCGATCGTGGTTGTTTAAGTGCAAGAGTTGATAAAACGGTGTAAATGCATGAATGCGCATCCAAAAGTTTAACCTAACATGTGAGCTTTCTAAGTTGGTTTGTTTATCCATGTACCAAGAAAATGGTGTCAAAGTTGGATTTAGATTGGTTTGCATGTGAAAACGGAAATTAAACATCCATTTACCAAATTCGGGTTATGATGCTTAACACGATCCATTATTTGAAAAAGGGTGTCAAATGACAAAGTGTAAAAACGTCAGCTTGTCAATCTGATACGTCATGTATTCGGATTAACCGTAATCGGGATTGTCCTAGACAAGTGCTAAAAACAAGTCAGAATAGCGCCGGGCAGCCCCTTTGGGGCGCGAGCCTATTGGCGAGAGAAGAGGCTCTGCCCTGGTTTTGAAAGATGGAAACATGCGGCCTCTTGGGTCGCGAGCCATGAGCCGACCCAAGGGGGCCTCTACTGGTTGTTTGAAAAGGTTGTTTAAAACCGTATTTGTGATTAAATAATTTGCAAGTATTGTTTGCATGATTCGGAATAATTACTATTATGTTAGTAATATTCGTTGTCGGACTTGCATGTTTGAAAAGCATAATAAAATGGTAAAAGGAAAATGTTTGATTTGAACTAATTATGTTAAGTTCAATTATTTGTAATTAATTATGTTAACACTACTACAATTTAAGGCTACGAGAACGCCACTTAGAGAACGGTTGGTAACGGAACTGTTCTCTTTTTTTTTTTTTAGGTTAGGCGGGCAATTATGAATTCTAAATATAATGGTTATTGGGTTGAACCGTTCTTGTAGATAAACAAAGAGAACGGGTTGGTTTGACCAACCGTTTTCATACAAACTAGAAATTTCATTCAGACCGCTTCATCCTCTGCACCGTTCTCCTTCATCTGTCATAGAGAACGGCTCCGTTCCCAACTGTTCTCCTTCATAAATTTCTAATTAATTCAATCAAATGAAAACTTGGCGTTTACACTTCTACGTACTGCACCCTAATTGTTTCCTTCGCACAGTTTGATTATCACCATCGCAAGTTTTAATTTCAATCAAATTATCAGTTGCCCCTTCTTGTCAGTGCTTGCTCGTACTCCGGCCACCGCCTTATTGTCGTTGGTCACTTGTGTTTCATCGCCGTTGATCGTTGCTGCTGGTAAGATCGTTTTTCATTATTTTTAATGTTAGCTTTAATACTACAATCTTAGATTATATTATCTGCTTATTTCATTGATCCTTGCTGCTCGTCTTTCATCATTGTTGTTGATTGTATACTTTAATGTATGCTGATGTTAGGGTTTAGTATTTGGTGATGCTAGGGTTTAGTAGTTACGGGTTTAGTTCTGATAAGAGTGGAAATTTTTTGTTTGATCGATACAAATAATGTGAAAAATTGGTTAACTTTTATTTTGCTTTGCTGAATTCAAATTTCTCGAGTAAGGATAGTCAGTGTGATACATCTACAAGGGAGTTAGGCTTAAGTCAGACAGAGGAAGGGAGAAATTCAGAAAAGAGCACCCATATTATCCACAGTTTCCACAGAGAAAAATTGTTCGCACTTAAATAACCAACTCTTTACATCATCACCATTAAATAAAGGAAATTTAAGTTTAGTTCTATGAGTATTACCTCCGGTGAAAAAAAATGACAGCGCATTCAGAGAAGGCACAATTGAGCTGCTACTTCTTTCACAAGATTGACTCATGAGATACTGTTGTCAAAAGCTGATTCTGTAATCATATAAAAGAATGACGTGTTCTCACCGCTTCATATGTTAATGTGCCAGATTGAGAAACAATTCCAATACGACCCGGTTTGTGGATGTAGCCAGGCATAATTCCTATCTTGCACTCTCCTGGTTTAATGATGCCAGGGCAGTTTGGACCTATTAGTCTGGTTTTTGATTGTTTGTTGAGTGCAGCTTTTACACGAACCTGAACAAAACAAATAACAAATAATGAATAATAAAGAACAATATTGCAAGTGAAAAAGGCCTCTACTTAAAAACTCCACAAGAAAATACAAGTATGAATAATAAAGAACAATATTGCAAGTGAAAAAGGCCTCTACTTAAAAACTCCACAAGAAAATACAAGTATACTTATCTATCAGTACGACTATTCTTAGCGACAATAAAAGAAGACTGTTTTGCTCAGTATAAATTGTTTACAACTATAAATATTGCTGACAAAAGGCAGTTGAATCACATAAAAGCAAAAGATCAAATTATAGATCATCAATTGATTTCAAAATATGAAAACACCAAGTAGTAACTCCAAAAAAAAAACATTAACTTAAACCCTGGCTTCCTTCAATTATTCCCGCAATGATTCTGATCTACAGCCATATAACAAGAAATCAACCTCTTTTGTGATGATTCACGATTTACCACATATCTTGGAGAAAAAGAGGGGGGATGCAAGCAAGTGAATGAGTGAAAGAAATTTATGCATGCTCATAATAGATAAACTTAACGTGGCACACGTGGAAAAGGAAAGTAGCTAACTGCTTGCTTTATGATTTACATCTCGAGTATTGAACCCTCAGTACTCCTTAGTTATCAAAATAAGAATGGTTCTATGGTAGTACACCCTTCCCTTTCCAGGTGAAGGGACAAGAACACATACTGTATTAAATAATGATATATCAGGTCATAACTCATATCATCAATGTCAAGAAGTCAGTAAACCTGAGTAAATACTCCGTACTAATAAGCCATATTGATAGCACAACCAACAATGAAAAGACATTAATGAATCAAATAGGACGTAATGTAAACGATATTGATAAAGAGTATAAGACAGTTATTGATAAACAAGCATCCTTGATAATCCATAGAAGATAGCTCACCATGTCATGCTGAGGAATTCCCTCAGTGATGCAGACGATGAGATCCAACTCAGCTTCCAATCCTTCCATAATTGCTTTAGCAGCAAAAGGTGGGGGGGACATATATGACTAATGCATTGGCCTTTGTTTCAGACTTTGCTTCTGCAACGGAGTTGAAAACAGGGAGCCCTAGATGCTCACTTCCACCCTTTCCTGGAGTAACACCACCAACCTAATAACAACAATGATTAATGAATAACCAAAGCAACTTCAATTAGAAATAAAAAAAGTCCATAAATCAACAAAGCTACTCTATTAAGACTAGCTACTTTACCAGATTAAGTTGTGCTTAATTTTACTTCTATTCTGGTTGTCAGTCTCTTTCTGTTGCAGCTTCTCTGTGTTTGTCTATCTTCATGCTCCAAAAGAGTCGTTCTATCAGTTTTTAAAGCAAGTGCCCATATCCCATATATAATGTCAAATTAAATATATTTGTAATATTAGTTGCTTTTTTCTATTATATAGACCAATATGGATCGTACGTGGATGATGGATGGGAAAAGAGGTGATCCTAAATATGATGCCGGTTTAGCTAAATTTTATGAATTCGTTAGTGTTCCGGGTGTAATTCCAGAGCAGTTATAAGTTACCACCCGTGGCTTGTAGAATGATGTCTTGAGTTGGATCCCTCGTCTCTGTCGTTCCTCTCGGCCTCTCCTGCAACAATGAACGAACTGAGGGCTTGGCCTTGTGCCAAGCGTACTCACTCCGACGCTCAAGTCAGTAAACTTAGAGGGATAAGTTGTTATTACTTGGCTAAGGATGTATTGTAGAGAGATAAGGAAGATATTACCAGATGAATAGTGATTCTTAGGTTTATTTATGGATCCTTTCCTCAATGAAGGTTGAGGAGTATTTATAGGCTTTCACCTTTTGTCACGTAGTGGCCAAGTGGCCAAGTGGCTAGCAGATGGAAAGACCGTTCTACCCTCGGCCGATGGACCTATGGCAGGCCGGCCGAGGGTCTTGGATATGAGTACGCGGATATGTGTCCCGGCTGGCTGGTTGCCAGGCCGAGACCCCAGGTGACAGGCCGATGGGTTGCATCGGCTTGGCTGTCTAAGTCGTTGACTTTGCTGTGGATATCCTTGACCTTGCTCAATATGTTGACTTGGTCAGCGGTGCAGAATATGCCCCATCAGTTAGAAAGAATGTGAAAGACAAGTCTAATATGCCATGCCCTTGTGAAATGTGTCTGAATATCAAATATATGAGCTTCTCGGATGTTAAAATCCATTTAGAAAAGCATAAATTTAATTCAAAGTATAAACTTTGGAGGTTTCATGGGGAGTTTAGAGTGGTACAGAGAATGGAGGAAAATATGGGAGAGACTCAGATTGAGGGGGGAAGTCTTCCTATAGATAAAGGTATCGACTCACTTTGGAAGATTGGATCGGGATATGAATTCTTGTGATATGAATTCTCGTGTCCGCCGACGAGTTTGATGATAATGAATTAGAAAAAATATTACGAGATCGGTTAATTGAGGACGGTCTTGAAGAAGATAACCCTTACGTAGATCATGATCCCGCTGATATAGATGACATTCTAGGTGAAGATGAAGAACCCGATGTTACTAATTTAGATGACATCACAAGCATTGTATTAGAGAAGCTAAAAGACGCTGAAATGCCTTTGTATAAGAGTTGTAAGAATTATACAAAATTGTCAGCCGTTGTTAAGCTATATAATTTGAAAGCAACAAATGGGTGGAGTGATAAAAGTTTTACCCACCTCCTCGAATTATTGAAGGACATGCTTCCAGAAGATAATGTTCTTCCTAATCGTACATATGCAGCCAAGAAGATACTTAGAGGAATTGTTATGAAATATGTGAAGATTCATGCATGTCCTAATGATTGTATATTATATCGCAAGGAATATGAGAGTTTCACTCATTGTCCAGTTTGTAATGAATGGCGATATAAAAAGAAGGAGGGGATCCCAGCAAAAGTTTTGTGGTATTTTCCGATAATACCCAGGTTGCGACGACTCTTTGCAAATAAGGAAGATGCAAAGTTGTTGACATGGCATAAAAATGCAAAAGTTAATGATGGCAAGTTGAGACACCCGGCTGATGGTTTAGAGTGGAAACACATTGATTCCAAGTATCCTGAATTCGGGAAAGAACCCAGAAATCTTCGACTTGCACTCTCTACTGACGGGATGAATTCTTTTGGGAATTTAAGTAGTCAACATAGCACTTGGCATGTGCTTTTAGCTATTTACAATTTACAATTTACCTCCATATGTGTGCATGAAAAGGAAGTATTTGATGCTGTCCTTATTGATTTCTGGTCCCAAAGAACCGGGTAATGATATAGATGTTTACTTGGCGCCCCTTCTTGACGATTTGAGAACACTATGGGATGAAGGAATAGAAGTCTTTGATGCGTACCAAAATAGTTTTTTCAATTTGAAAGCAATGTTATTATGCACTATATCTGATTTTCCTGCATACGGTAATCTTTGTAGACATATTGTGCATGGGAAAGAGGCGTGCCCCTTGTGTGCAGAAGATGTTGACTCTTCTTATTTGAGGTTTTCTCGAAAGCAGGCTTTATTAAGATACCGTAAATTTTTGGAGGAATATCATTCGTATCGCAAGCAACAAAAAGCTTTCAATGGAAAACCTGATCATCGTCCATGTCCTAAGATATTAAGCGGTCATGATGTATATCAAAAGGTGAAAGATATTAAAATTACATATGGGAAGAAGGGTTCTAAATTAGCATCACGGGGATACAAGAAGATGTCTCCTCTTTTTGAACGACTCCCATATTGGCGGGAACTCTCCATAAGACATTGTTTGGATGTTATGCATATCGAAAAGAATGATTGTGACAATATTATCAACACTCTTTTGAATGTCCCAAATAAGTCAAAAGACAATGTGGCAGCTAGGAAGGATATGGTGGATATGAAAATTCGACCCGAGTTGGCCCCGCAAGAGAAGGGAGGACGGACTTATTTGCCTCCTGCTGCCCATACACTCTCAAAAAAGGAGAAAATAAAGTTTTTTGAATGTTTGCATGGTGTTAAAGTGCCAGAGGGATATTCTTCGAATTTTAGTAGCCTCGTATCAATGCGAGATCTCAAGCTTACTGGTTTAAAATCTCACGACTGTCATACTTTGATGCAACAATTACTAGTTGTGGCCATACGTAACATTTTACCTACAAAGGATCGATATGCCATAACCAAGTTCTGTTTTTTTTTTAATGCCATATGTAACAAAGTTATTGATCCTGGAGAGTTAGAGGATTTGCAAAATTTAGTTGTCACTTCTCTTTGTCAATTCGAAATGTACTTTCCTCCTTCATTTTTTACAATCATGGTTCATTTGACCGTACACTTGGTAAGAGAGATCAAGTATCTAGGACCTGTTTACTTAAGTTATCAATATCCTTTTGAAAGATTGATGAAAGTATATAAGGATTATACGTCAAATAGATATCGTCCTGAAGGGTGCATTGCCGAGCGTGCCATCATCGATGAAGCACTTTCTTATTGTTATACACACTTATCAAATTCTGAGATACTTGGGATCCCTAAGAATCGACATAGTGAGTGGATGAAGGGCAAAGGTCTTAGGGATCACGTTCGTCAAGATATGGCATTTGATAAGTGGCATGGAGCACACACATATGTCCTTCATAACGAGGATGAGGTACAGCCGTACATTGAGGAACACATGGTTTTCTTGAGGGACAAGCATCGAAATAAAACCGAGATGTGGATCGGAAATGAGCACAACAAGACATTTCGAGCATGGTTCAAGGGTCGAGTGATAGAAGACTTGCAAAAATATCCTGATTATATTTCTTCTAGATTAAGAAGGCTTTGTTTCGGCCCAAATACATATGCATCTTCTTATAGTGGTTATGCCATTAATGGGTGCACCTTTTACACTCGTGAGCAAGATGACAAGAGTACGAAGCAAAATAGTGGGGTAAGTGTAGAAGCTGAAGCCATGCACTTTTCTAGTTCAAAAGATAAGAATCCAATTTAAAGTAAGATGCATTATTACGGAATTATTGAAGAGATTTGGGTGTTAGATTACACAGATTTCGATATCCCTGTTTTTTGGTGCAAATGGTGTCAAACTAATACCGGTGTCCGTAAGGATGAATTAGGATTCACTTTGGTGAATCTTGATAAAAGTGGACATAAGTAAGATCCTTTCATTTTAGCCACACAAGCCAAACAAGTGTTTTATGTGACCGATCCAAAAGATAAAAATTGGTCAGTTGTTTTATCCGTAAGGAGTAGGCGGGATGTGGATAGTTTTGATGAAGATGTTGTATATGAGGGTTTTGATCGTAATGTATCAGGTTTAGATGATATGTATACTGTCAATAGTTCGAGTTTATATACGCGTGATGATCATAACGAAGAAATATGGATTAATACTGACACCCCTTCCAGAAAACGCCTTCGTGTTGTTGAAAAATGAGTAAGTCATGATGATTTATTTTTATTATAGTTATTCTTTATAAAATCCTGTGCGCTGCCTTCCTGCATCATCAAGGATTCTTCCAATATTATTTCTAACATTTCTAGCAGAAATCCTAGAGTAGAAGTATCTATTATTAAGATCACCAAGGTGGAGGTGCTGGATTTTTGCCCTTTGAAAGAGAACTTGCATCTCAACTCTTTTAACCGGAAGATACTCATGCACCAAGACCTTCTCCTCCCCAAGAAGAATAGAATCCAAGGGAGAACAACTAAGTTTATCCTGACATTGCTTAAAGGCATGTTTACAGTTTGCCACTTTGTCAGAAAGATTAGTAAAGGAAGAAGTGTGAAGCTTCCTTAATCCACTTTTTAGCCTTTTAAGCTTCTGAAATAAGGAGGCTATATGCCCTCCATAGTAAGAATAACTCCAACCCATATGCACAGTATCCTGGAACTTAGGGGAGAGAGCCCAACAGTTCAGATCTTTTTTTTAGGTGAAATGTGAATTAAATTAATAATGGTTTAGGTCTTACTCTTAGGTGAAATGTGAATTAAATTAATAATGGTTTAGGTCTTACATTACTCTGGATAAGTCAAACTAAAGCAGTTAAATTAGAAGTTGTATGCCCATAATCATGCTCATTGCACCAGGAACATAAGTGACATGAGGACGCCTTGCCATTGTAGCTGCATTCTCCTTCATAGCTTCAATCTTCCTTAACTCGATCAAACCCATTCCTGCAGATGCAGTTGCCTCTGAAATCAACTTGGCGGCCTCACTTTCTCCTTCTGCCCTTATAACAGCTGCGCGCTTCTCCTGCTCTGACTTCATCACCACATACCTTATAAGGAAGGGCGCATCTAACCAACACCAACCTACCTACCTACCTACCTGCATAACTGAGCCACTTTACCCCCAACCCCTTATTTTAACCTGCTGTCTCAGAAGCTTTTGATATATTTATGTTGATATATTTACAAAATTTGATATATTTACGTCTTATTTATGTTGATATATTTACAGAATTTGATGAGTGTGTAATTTGTTAATGCAGGCCAGGTTGATCGATGGGCTCACAGAGGTGTAAAGGCACTCAGAATACTAACTCTGATGAATCAGGCAAGAAGAGGAAGAGAAGGTCTAAGGAGAGGGGTCGAACAGTGTTGGCCTTAGTTTCAAAAGCACTTAAGGAGAAGAAACCAATTGAATTATAGTGGGATAAAGTGCATAGATTACCTACAGGAACGTACGCTGGGAAGTTTAGTAGCTGGGTTGGCGTTACTACTCGGAGGCATGTTAGTTGCGCAGTGGAAACGTGGGACCATGTGGATGATGTCACGAAGCAAGAAATTTTGGATAGTATCACGGTCAGTAATTGTCTTGGTTATCTGATAATTGACTTGGTTATTCTAAGCATAAAATAGTAAGTGTCAAAAACCAAGAGCATTTAAAGTTTCATTAGGATTAATTGAAAGTCGCATATCATTTTAACAGTTAGCTGAAGACTAATATACTCCTAGTAAAAAGTTTATATATAATAGCTCAGACTTTTTTTCTACCATTCTCCAAGTGTAACAAATTAAGATTTAAGGAGTAAGGGCAGCCACAAAGATGCAACTGTTTTATGCAATATCTTTGAAATGGTAAGCAAAATCAAGTAATTTTGTGCAAAGAAAGATACCAATCAAGTTTCGTGCAAAGCAGTTGTTTGTCAGGTAATTTTTCATCTGGTGATACACAAGACTTGCTACATAGAGTATCATCTGCTTGCAGCTGAATTTTATGCTGAAATTATTAGAATGAGAGTTCAACTCTTGTCCTTAAGTTCATCTGTTTGCCCTTTTTTCCAAATATGTTATGTATGTGACAAAGTTCAACAGCTTAAGCACTGTTCATGACAGTCAAAACTCCACATATGGATTTGGCTGATGAAGTATGCTCTAGTTGTTAGAGGTTGGTGGTACCGAATTACCCACAGGATATTAATTGGTTTATAAAGCTGATACTCCCTTGAGGAAGTTATCACACGTGATACAAAATTAGAGGTAAATCTATTATCACAGTTATTATGTATGGTTGCGTATAAGTCACGTCAGACGGAAGACAACATAAGGATAACTTCTCCTTATTGTGTTTGTTGCTGGTGTCTTTGTTTACTTCATTTAGCTTAAATAGAGTAACTTGCCATCACATACTCGGTTTCATGACATCAAATTCATCATGGTAAGCTTGTGCATAGGTAGTAACTTGCCATCACATAACTTCTTCTTATTGTGTTTGTGCCAAGCCAGAGCCTTTGTGTAGGGCGCTTTTGATATATAAATTACTAGGCCCTGGTGACAAACTTTGTCATTTGTGTAGGGCGCTTTCACCGTTATGGCAGACCGTTATGATTGGTGTCTCATAAAGGCTGGGAATTTATGGAGAAAGTGGAAATGCACCTTAGTCCGTAAGTGGCTATACGACGAGACAGGCGCAATACAGAGGACACCACCAACAAAAAAGTATGACTCAATAACACCTGAGGATTGGAATGTGTTTGTGGCATCTCACACTACTCAGGCATTTAAGGTAATATTCACTTATTAGGTTTGAACTTTTTAACACTAGGCACTGACTGGCTAGCCGGATCGATCTGTGAAGTTCGGTCCAGACTGATCCAGACTTGTAGCTTACCCAGCAGGTCTTTGGTTTTGGATTATCTGTTTTCAGGTCCCTGGTATGTTGCATACCGGTGATCTGGTAAAACCCAGTCAGGACCAAAGACCGGCTAAATAAAATTTTGTTCGTTGAAGGAGTGTATGAGTAGGTCAATTAACTTTCTCCAACACCACACACCGTTTTCAGTATCTTTGCTTTTGTCCAAATTTCATCTTTTCTGTGTAATTGCAATGAACTGCTTGTTTGTTTCTAAAGAACACGGTGCTTTCTAGCTCCAACACCACTCACCGTTTTCAGTATCTTTGCCTTTCCGCTTACTATATATAATTATTCTAACTACTTTATATGTTGTAAAATGTAAGGAAATAAGTGCAAACAACAAGAAGAATGCTTGTATGAATAGGACAAGGTTTGTTGGCTCTCGTTAAAAGTTACCGTGGGATTGAAGTTAAAATCGTAAGTACATACACCTAGACATACCTTTATAATTTATATTTATTTAAATCTGGAGGTTTTACTATACTCTTGACATTCTTAATTTTTTTTTTTTTTTTTGTAGAAAAAAGACTTTGCCAAAAATGGAGTGATATTGGAGGAAGTTGACCGGCACTTAACTTGGCTAAGGGGTCACACGCCTAATAACGGAGACCTGACCGAATATTACAAGGAAGTGGCTACGAAAATTGTAAGTTCTTCGATTTTTAAAACAAAAATTATTAATTTCTAGGAATTGACACAACTATATATGTATTTAAATAATATAATATTATGAATGGGTGTAGAAAGAACTAGAAAAAGAGGTGGAGGCAGGTACATTTAAGCCTAAGGGACGAGAAGATATACTAGCTAAGGCAATCGGCAAACCTGAACATGGTGGCCGTGTGCGAGGGGTTCCTGATGGCATATGCATAACTGAGTATTTTGGGAAGGCTCCTAAAAAGTTGCCGACAGAAGTAGAGCGTCTCAAAGAGACGGTAATTTATTATGTAAACATAGAATAAGAACGTCTCAAAATATTTATTATTTGAAAATTATTTTACTTTAAGCATAACCAATTTGTTGAATTTTTGTCTTACATGCAGATAAATACTCTGCAAACACAAGTATCAAATATGCAAAGTATGATGGTGCATTTTTGGCAAAGTGGTGAGAAGCCAAGTCAAGAATTATTAGAATGCTTCCTGAAAGGAATTTCTATGAGTACTCAAGGATCGAAAGCTTGTCCATCTACGGATGGTTCTCATAGTATCTCAATACAAGAGAGTGAGGAGCAATCCCATCCAGAGCCACACCGTAAAGAGATACCACATGAAGAGCCACCTAGCCAAGAGAAGGAGGCATCATCTTTTGATTTATCACTAAGATTTTAAGGAAACTTATTAATATATTTGCGTGACTAATGAGTTTGAAGTTCTGATTTTACTAATATTTCAAGGGGTGGAGAGACTGTGATTTATCATTACCCGAAAATACGAATAAGATAGTGGCATCAGGCTTGATGTATATGGAAAAAAAGACGGAGTTCATAACTGTTCACGGTAGATCACTACTTAATGGTTATAAGAAAGTAGAAATTAAGAAAGTACAATCTGGATCAGAAAATGATACGTTGCCTGTGCCTGTTGGGGATGATTTGATAGTATTGATTGATGTGAATGACTCATATGTTCACTGGCCTCAGAATCATATTCACAGTCCTAGTAAGGTAATTTTGTAGTTTTTTTTAAAATTAGAAGTATTATCTTATAATAAGTTAATATAAATATTAACTATTTTGTGAAAAAATAATAAAGATGGAAATCGTAATGAAGGAGAAGAAGAAGAATCATCAAAGGTCTGCACCACCTCTTGTCCCGACTATTCTGGGTGTAGAAGTTAGTAGTGAGTTTAAGCAAAAGTTGAGAACCCCGCTGATGAATTCTTTACTTCTCGAGGCTCGCGTATTGAAGGCGAGCGGATCACTGATTAACGTTTCGATTGATGACCATGTATTACAGCTTGATGACTACACTTCTCCGATTTCTTACGAGGAGCTTATTCATTGGTGTGACGAAGGCGAGATAGGTGCCTCTCACATTGCTATTTTTATGAGGTAAGCTTTCATTAATGACCATGTTCTGTCTATTTTTATCCGTAGGAAGCCAGCCGTTATTTTGTTTGTTGGACGTTTGAGAGTAAGAAAGGAATGGAATGAGTTGTCTAAGTACATGTACAACACCTCAGATCATCTAACTGCATTCTCAACCCGACACTGATTCCTACCTGGTAAATCAGTCCAGCATAAATCAAGCTTTAGACTTATTTCAGTCCGGAAAATCCATCATGCTTTTTTGTCCCTTGTATATTCAGAGAAATTGCGACAAATGATGCATTGTCAAACTCCTGCATAAATCAAGTTTTAGACAAATCACCTTGTTCTGAAATTTTTTTAGTACAATGGTTTTTATGAACTATTTGAACAATTTTAATTGAAATTGTTGTAGGTATTTGAGTGATCTTAGTGATACTATGAAGTCTACTAGTTTCTACGGATTCTTGTTCCCGGAGACGTTGTCTAAATTTGCATCTGTAACTGATGATTTACGATCAGATTATATAGCTAGAGTTATGACATGTACGCAGTGTGGCAGGGGTCGAAAACTGATATTTGCAGCTTATCACGAAAGGTATACATAAAGCTTTCCATTTTCGAACTTCTATTTATTTATTCCTGGCTATTTACGTGAAATTTTCTCATTGTCCTCTTTTTTTAATCAAAGTGATCATTGGATGTTGGCTGCAATTAATCCATCTGAAAGTATTGTGTATTGGTGTGATCCTGCTGGGTATACGGAGCCTCGAAAGTTTATCATGGAAATAATTAATAGGTAAATCATGTATATTACATGTTAGTGCGTGATTTGACTTATGTTTGACATGACGACTTATTTTAGTTAAATCACATACAGAGCCTTCGAGAAAAGAAACTCTATCGATCCACTAGCAAGGTTCGAGGCAAAACCAGTTACTTGGAGAATAATTAAGGTATATCTTTTATATTGTCAATATTTATTAGGAAAAAATAAATATCATTAGTATATCTTTTATAGAGGAAGTGTTCTGACCATGACCAGCACCATAATTCTGACATTAGAATGAAAGTGTCTGTTTTGGGCGGAGACCTTATAGTTTTGTTTTAGGCACTTACCCAAAAGGTCCAATACTAATGTAATTGGCATGAACACTTGTGAGCATGGCAAATCTCCTCTAATTATCCGCTGATGTAGAATGTGAGTTCTCACTCTAACAGGTCGGGGTAAGCGCTATAAGTGGTAATCATTGAGGCACAGGAATGACAGAATAATGTTGTTAATCTGTTTAATTCACCCTATATTTTAATAGTTAGATTGTCATGTGGATGTTGTAATGCTTCCTTAATATTGCAGCATAATAAAGTACAAGTGGAACTAGTTTGAAATGACTGAACTCTATACTAGAACTTGTAGTTGTGTTATGTAATTAGTAATTAATTAGCAACTTGTACTATTTCAAATTCCCAGTTCAAAATTTCTAAAGACAAAAAGATCTGTCTAATGATGTGAATTATGTCTGAGCTAGTAGACTGAAACCTTGATTTCATTTTCAACTGGATAGAGAAAGTGTTAGGACTGCAACCAACACCAGAATTTTGATGTTAGAATGATACTTTGATAATTTCTATTTTATACTAGTTTGAAAGAGTTGTAGAGTTGAAAAAATTGTTTGGCATCTAAGTTTTACCATCCCAGATATATGTTCTATTAATTGTGGCATTGTGAGAGACGACTTGTTTGTGTTGTCATTGCTTGATTCACATGTTTCATGGAACATTGTCCTTTCTATTATATCTACTAATATGCCATCAGATTTGTATGAATAACCTATTCTACACCATTGACTGATTGGGGGTCTCTTGGAGTAATTCTTTTATTTCCTTGAATATGGAGTACCTAGTACATATACAGCTACTGTCAATCCATTTTGAAAGTAGCTCTACATGTAGCTCTACATGTAGCATTTAGTTTTGCATTCTCGTCACTTTTTGCATCAGGCTTTATTTTGGCCTGTTTTCTGTCAGTTTTTGCATCAGGCTGGGAATTTTGGCATGTTAGGCTGATCAGTATTTTTGCATTCTCGTCAGTTTTGTGCAGCACCTGTTTATTTTTTGGCCTGATCAGTATTTGCATTCTCGTCAGTTTTTGCATCAGGCTTTATTTTGGCCTGTTTTTGGTCGGAGTAGATATAACATATGTATATGGGTTTGGTTTTTGTTTTAGTGTCCTCGCCAGCCTGATGGGAGCGTATTATGCGGGTATTATATTTGTCGATATATGTTGGAGCTAATCAAAGGAAGATATATTAATATTACCCCAAATGTATGTATTTTTTTCTTCATTTCAATTATTTTCATCGCTTTGCTTATTAATTGCTTTACTTTACACGTCATATATATAGCGTATTAACTAAATTTTTGGATGTCCTATATATATAGTTCATGCTTAACGCCCCAAAGACATATACGGTTGAGCAAATCGACGAGGTGCGGAATATTTGGGCTGAATTCACCCTCAATTTTAAGCCGAAAAGTAATGGTGGATGAAGCCGATTACAATTTCTTGATGTTCAATTCTTTTTGCACTTACATGCTACTAAGTAATAACGATTCAAGGATTTTTATTTATATTTTGCAAGTATGAAAGTACGTTTGTAGCCTATGCGCTATTACAAACATTAAACGATGTATATTTTTTCAAGGATTTGTCCTTGTTAATTCTAATAAAATTTGTTGCGTAAAATATGCTGGAGTTTCTGAATTTTAATGCAGGTTTAACTCTTATATGAGCTATATATACGATTCTATCGTGTAGGAATTACGATGAAATAGGAAATATAAAAAAAAAACACTTTTCAAAGAGAACGGTTAATTGTTAAACCTGTTCTATTTGAAATGGCACAAAATGGCGCCAAATGGTATATCAAAGAGCACGCCTTAACAAATAGGACGGTTGTATCGTCCCCCGTTCTCTTTGAAAAGGTTCAACAATGGTGCCAAACACTCCTGTCAAAGAGAACGCCTTAACAAAGAGCACGGTCCTCTTTTACACCCGTGTTGTTTGAAATATCAATGAGAGCGGTTCCCATTAGCAACCGTGCTATTTGAAATAACAACGAGCACGGGTTGACCATTTACCAACCATTCTCATATATCAAAGAGAACGCTTGGCCACAGGCCGGTTGAAAGACGCATTTAGAACGGTCCTTGACCGTTCTCCTTAATGGTTATTGTAGTAGTGTAATCATCATACTCGGATTAAACCGACATGATATAAAGAACCAAGGATGATTATGAATTATGACTAATATGTTTACAAATGTAAATAAATGAGAAAAATGGTAAACAAAAGAAAAGGGTGTTAAAATACCCATTAAAATGTAATTAACCAAATAATATAACCGAGTCACGAATTAAACCCTCATGGTATAAAGAACCAAGGATGATTTTTATGATGGTCAAAATATGTTTATCATAAAAATGAATTGAAACATTTGAAATGGTAAAAACCGTAAAAGGAAAGAAGTAAAAATAAAAGAAAGTGTTGAAGGAAAGACGAGAACAAGCACGGATGAGTCTGACCCGGACACCCACAAGAGGCGCGAGCTTCCATGCATAGCAAGGAGCTTCTGTCTCAGGCCAAAACTCGGTTTTGGCTCGTCTAACCTATATTTGAATCGTGTTATGCATTGTTCATGCATATAAACTCATAAAAACAGTAAATACATAAAATAAATGAGATATTTACACCCTCAAACTTACGTATTTTGATGTTTGCGACGTAGACGACTTTAGAGACGGTTTTCTCGTAGCGACTACTCATGATCAAAGAAGTTTAAAAGAGTGCTTTAAAAAAGGATTTTGTTTTGAAAATATGTTGAAAGTATGTTAATTAAAATATGTTGATTAATGTTGAGTTTGTCGAATGGGTCGGTCGAATTCACGGCTACGGTACCAAACAATATGTGTAAGGCTTGTGTTTACGATCGGTAGGTCGTAAACACATGTCGATTTTGTGACTTAGGAAGTCGAGTCTAGAAGTTTAAGGGAGTGGTGAGGGGGCGGACACTCGCGTGAGTATTGTGGTGTGTGATGGTGGGTATTTATAGAGAAATGTGGGATGGTAGGTCGGTCGGTTTTGCTTGGAGGCTAAGGAGACACCCCATTGAGGCGCGAGCTACCTCGTGATACAATGGGGTGTATTGTCCCTTTCGCAAATTTGGATTTTGCATTTGTTCTAACCAATGTTTTGTTGGTTGTGATTTGTGGTCATGGATGGTTTCTTAGCCGTGTAAGCTTCATCTTAGGTGATATTTGGGGTAGGTATTTTGTGTCCTTGACTCGGGTTTGACCCGTGTGAGTCGGGATTTGAATTTCGAGTCGGTTTTTGGTTCGGTGTCGGTTTAGACTCTAAATAGGGTCATTTTAATGGAAATGACACGATGAATAATTTTATGGCATTATTTTCGACATTTGAGCTTTGGGTTGACTCGGGTTGACTCAGGTTGACTTGAGTTGCGGGTTTCTGAGTCGATTTTGGGTTCGAAGACGGTTTTAACTCTAAATAGTGTTATTTTAATGCAAATGAAGTTAGAAAACTTTTGAAATCATTTTTCATATTCGAGTAGTGCATTAAACCGTCTCATGTATAGCCAATCCACGCACGCATATCAAAAACACGTTATAGTCCGATCATCATCGGGTGGTTTTTGGGAGGTGCAGATACTGGGTATCTACATCTACTGCCTCTTTTCCCGAGCCGGAATCTAGGTTCATTTTCATCTCATTGTTCAATCCCTCATAGAAGTTGTTTATTAATTCATCATCTCCAATCCCGTGATGGGGGCACAACCTTTGGAGTCCCTTATACCTTTCCCATGCCTTATAAAGGGTCTCATCATCATGTTGGGTAAAGCCTTGAAGCTCACTCTTGATTCTTGCGCTCCTTTGTGGTGGGAAGTACTTGTTCAAGAAGGCCATGGAGACATCATCCCAAGTCCTAAGTGAATCGGGCTCACAACTCTTCAACCATTCTTTAGCACTCCCCCTTAAGGAATAAGGAAAGAGCCTAAGGCGGATTGCATCCTCCGACACTCTATTTGCTTTATACATGTCACAACTATCCAAGAAATCATTAAGATGTTCATTGGGGTTTTCGGTTGCTCCCCCTCCGAATTGGGGGTTTCCTTGGACTAGTTGCAACAAAGTAGCCTTCACATCAAAATTATTTGCTTGAATAGGTGGCTTGACAATGCTTGGATTCACCACCTTCTTCGGAGCCAAATTGTCCCTCATAGGAACCGCGGCCATTGTTGCTTCTTCGGGAATTCCAAATGGATTCTCAAAAGTACCTGGTTCTTCTAGAACGTCTTCAACTATTAAATGTTCTTTGAAATTAGGAGTTTCTATCAATCCCCTTCTTCGGAGTGAATTGAGTCTTCTTGCAGTAGCTTCGATCTCGTGGTCAATCGGATGAATAGGTTGACCTCTTCGATTTCTCCTACTCGTGCAAAAAGTCTTACACACTCAAGAAAAGGATTAGTAGCACAAGAGACTTAGTCTAAACTAGAACAAAAACTATTAATATCTAGCCTTTGCTCCCCGGCAACGGCGCCAAAAACTTGATAGTGTCAAATTCAACCCCGCACGTGCACGGTTGTCATCGCGCAAAATTGAGGGTCGATCCCACAAGAAGCTAGGAAGATTACTAATTGTTTTAATTCTTAGACTTAGCTAAGTCGGCAATATTTAGATGAGGTTATTAAACTAACAACTATCCTAAACAAAATGAAATGCAATTTAACAAGAGAAGGAAAAATGAGCAAGAGAAGATTAAGTTGTAAATCAAATGATTAAAAGGCGTAGAACTCGGTTCTCCCACAACAATTCGTAATTCCACATCACGATTCCCTAGGCTAATTATTTGGGTAGACAAGCAAGGAGGAGATGGCTCTAATTCGCCTAAAACCCCCCTCTCGGGTTTGCAATAGGACACTAGCACTACCCACCAACCCCCCTCTCGGGTTCGAAGGTCGGAATCCCTAGCTTAACACCCGGCTCCCCCAAAAACATGCATTTTCCCAAGGTAGCCCAATATTGGCTAAGGTCATTAAGCCCCCATCGAATTCCGGGTCATCCCACTCCTCCTCTCGGAGGTCGATTTCAAACACTAGCCTAGAGGTACCCTCCCTTGGTTCTCCCTTTCGGTCTCAACCTAGATTAGCAATAAGACCAAATCCCGGGTACCCGACTCCCGACCTAACCAACTCTCGTTGGTGGACAAGGGTCACAAATCAACATTACCCAAAATTTACCCATAAATCTAATCAATCCTCTAGTCTACCCTTGCTAATCTCCCCCAACAATTAGCCTCTATGTGAACAATTAATGAAATTACTCATGTTGGGTTAAACAGAGTCCTAGTGAAAGACTACTCACTAATCATGGTTCTTAAGACAAAAGAAACAATAAAGATGGATTCTTTAAGCATAGACATGATGGGAGAATAAATTCTACAACTAATCATGCAATAAACCAACAAAATTATGAGGAAAGACAAATTAGTCTAAGATGGGTAAGGATTAAACCAAAAGACACAAACTTTAACAAAATAAACCTAAAGACTCAATCTTTGGGTGAAAAGAACAATGGTGAACAAGGAAAAGATGAACAAGAGAGAGAAAAACAACAATCAAACAACAAAGAGAAAAATTCTAACATAAACAACTAAACAAAACTTAAAAGAAAGCAAATTTAAACAAATGAAACTAAGGAGAGAAATTGTACCAATTCAATAGCAAAGAAAAGGAACTTGGATTGAAATAAGAAAGGAGAAATCTTCAATCTTGTTACAACCCAATTTCTAGTACTAATAATGAAGTAATTAATGAAGAACTTGTTCTAATTAAGGAAGGATTAGCAAACTAATTAGGAGATATTCAAACTTGGTAAGGAAAAAATATAGATCTAGGGTTGTGTGTTAAAATGAATTAGGGGAGGGGTATTTATAGTTTTACAAACAAATGGGGCGAAAATTACAAGGAAATATAAATGCGGGGAAAAGGGGTCTCGGCCGGTTGGTCGGCCACCGGTGCTGGACCGACACAAAACCCGCTGTAACTTTCAGCCAAAATTGAGTTGCCAGATATGATGAGCCGGTCAACCGGCTGCCGACTCTAAACCGGCTGTCAGGAGGGACTCTCAGCCGGCTGACCGGCTGCCGGCCGACCGGTTGGGAGCCCTTTTACGCCTTTCTTCAACCTTCTTTCCCATGCTTGTCCCGTGATGTTCTTAGCTAGCTTCTTTAGTCCTCTCGGGTCCCAAACCTGCATGAAAAGATATAAACTCGTAGTACGGGACTAAAGCTACAAAATGCAAGCTAAAGAGGTCAAAACCGTCTAGATTTAGGACAAAATGTATAGGGAAGAAGGGGTAAAGTGAGGCTAAATGACCACTCATCAGTGATCGTATTTTTAAGTTCGTGATCATTTTAAGCCCGTATTATTTTTACATTAGCTCGTATTCTTATCTTAATAGCTCGCATTTTATGTGCTCATAATTTTTAGCTCGTATTCTTTTAATAATAGTTCATATGATTGGTATAGAAATCTAACTCAAAGTATTGTTAGATGCATTTTTCCTTCTTGATGATGATGTAAATTGTTTCTCGTTCACCGAAATATTGTTAGATGCGTTTTTCCTCCTTAATGATGATGTCAATTGCTTCCCTTTCACCATTTTAGAATCAGAATTATGAAGAAGGGAGATTTGTCGACTGTCATTTAAGATAAATTTAGAGATGGGAAAGAGGAGGGTTTGTCGACTAAAGAGAAATCAGAGTTAGGGAAAAATGAGAGCGTAGAATATTTTATTTTTATTGGGCTTAGATGGTTTAATATATAATATATGGATCTGTTGTACAATATTACTGTACAATAGATTGTAGGATCCTATTTATAACCAAGAGGTCCTGGCTAGAACATATTTGAAAAGCACTTAGAAGAAAGATTGGGTAAGCGAAAAATGAGGCACGTTGCCTATAAGGCTATAATTCAGCAATGGCTATCAAAGATCAAGGGAAGACTCGTTGGAGCTAAATAGAGACAATTAATAGAAGAATGAAAGGCAGCAAACAGACACACAACCCTTACTACTCGAATCTATCATTACTTATCAATTGTATACATTATAATCAAGTGAAGCAATACTAAAGTCATAGTGAAATCTTCTCCTGGTTTGGTGTCGTGGTTTTTTCTCGTTTAAAAATTTTTCCACGTATAAATATTTGTGTTGATTGTGTTTTGTTCTTATTGTGTTTATCTCTTTCTGTCTAGCCAAAATATACCAAACCTTTCAGCCAATATTTATAGCTAGATCCCCCTGCATTATAATTCCTGATAGGACTTTCTCCGCTGCGTAAAATCCTGCTAAAACATCTAGAAGTTGAATTTCATTGTAATTCCCTATTTACTAAATGAATACGCAAAACTCTTATTTTTCTCGCCTAAATAATATTTCCTAAAATAAAGTATAGTATTTTTAGCATATATTATCTCACAATCTTTTAATGGTACAATCTTTTAATAAATTTAATATTTAAAATATCCCCTATCTACTAAAAGAATAGTGGATCTAATAATTTTCCCTGCAAAAAGCATCTTCTTAAATAAGGAAGATAATTACAATTATGTCCATATACTAAATAAGGAAATTAATAATTTTATTTTATTTTATTAAATTATATTTTCATTAATATTAATATTTTCATTAAATTATACGTATTCTTTTCACTATACTCTAAACTATATTCAATTAATTAAAATATAAATAAAATTAATATAAAACTATAAATTGCTACCTATTTTATTGATGTTATTATTTGAGAATGACTTGACCCATATTACGTATAAAACAAACTGTAAATCACTATTATTACTTTTGTGACAAAAAAAAATTAAGAGAACTTAAAAATTAAAATCATTGGCTTTGTGGTATAAAAAATAATTTGTTTAAAATACATTTCAGCGCATTACTTAATACTGTTGATTAATTGTCAGTTACAACATTTTTTTTCACAACAAAATACAATGACGAGAAAGTAAACTATTAATGAGATAGCACTATTTTATAAGTAATTTATTAAAAATAAAAAAACTATAGATACCGTGACGAGAAATATGAATAATTAATGAGATATCACTATTATATAAGTAATTTATTAAAAATAAAAAAACTCTATATACTGTACATTTATTGCACGGAGTCTAAACTAGTTCTAAATTAATTCACATCATACAGAAATTTATCTCCATTATTATATGATAAAAAACCTTTATACTTTTTTTTAAAATAATTGTACATAAAAATTCATTGACTTTTAATGATAAGTTGCACAAAAAATGTTAATAATAAAAATATTTTAAAAATAACATCATTAATTTCTCGGTAAAAAGAAAACTTTTATTAAAATATTCATTTCATAACATTTTTACAATTTTAATTTTTATTGCTCAAATTAAAATAAAGTGATGAGAAACATAAAAAAAATAAGTAAATTATCAATTTAATGTCCACAAATAATACGGAGTACACTAAAATCTAAAATGTAAAATTTTATAAATATCATTAGTTCTTTCATTAGCTGGCTTAAGATCTATCTCTTATGATAATGAAGGGGTAGCTATTTTTGCTTTACTCCTACCTTTTTATCTGTTTGTTAAGGTTGTTAATACGGGTTCGCAAGGTGGTGCTACTACAGGGGCGTCTCGAATAATTCGGAGGCCCCGTGCAAATTGAAACATGTTTTCACCAATGTGCTATCACACTTCTGTTAATATATATGGAGATTATTATGTATATAAGATTAATATTTTCATAATTTATACGAACACGAGGCCCAAAAATTTCGAGGCCTAGTTCGCGCGCTCATCCCGCACTTGGTCATAGCTGCCCCTGTGCTACTATAGGAGGCTAGGGTGCTGGGGGTGGTCAGACGAAATGGGAGATGAGAGATGTGGTAGTCTGGTCGACTGGCCATGCAGGGGAGGCGGGCGGTAGGGGGTATGGTTGTTGGTAGGGATGGCAGTGGGTCGGGGACCCAACCCAGACCCTGAGGGTCGGACCCTAATGGGTCGGGTATGGGTCTCATTTTTTCAGACCCAATGGGTATGGGTCGGGTATGGGTCTTAAGAAAATATTTGGTCCGGTTAAAGGGTCTATGTTATGAGACCCATACCCGACCCTTAGACCCTTTATTAAAGAAAAAAAAATCAAAATTACAACTTTTCTGAATTCATAACCCAACTAAAGTCTCTTTCTCTTCCCTCATCCCCTAAAGTGATAAAACTCAACCAAACTCTTCTGACAATACCACCACTCCACCACTGACACAAGAAAACCACCACCACAGCACTGATACGCGACTGACAACCACCTCTCTAATAGCCGGCGACCGACAACCACCATTAACGGCAGATTAATAAACTCATAATGTTAAAGTAGTATGATTTTTTTTTTTTTAATATTATAGACCCCATAGCTGTTAATCTTATTACTAAAGTGGCTGAAACTCGGACCCACGGGTAGACCCAGACCCTACCCTTACCCATAGGGTCCGGGTATGGATCCTCAAATTTTAGACCCAGAACCTAGTTGTTGGTTTGTTGATTGAGAGGATTTATCCGTTACAAAACAAAATGGAAAATAAGGGTGAAAAATTAATAAGGACATATATAATGTCATTTATATCGAATAAATGATGTTCATAAAAGAGTACAACCCAAAATAAAACAGCTCCATAATTATAATCTCGCCCAACGAGCACACAGACACAGTATTCGTTATTTAATATACAACCAATTCTCTGTAACCAAAAAAAAAAAAAATATACAACCAATTCTCTTTCAAAAAAAAAAAAATATACAACCAATTCTCAAGTGGAAAGTATTTCCTATCTTATCTTTATTAATTCAGAAGACAATGCTGAATGCAGGACGCGCCACGTCATTTGTACATTTTTTTTTTTTTTTTTGAAATTCAGGTTATGGTGGGACCCGTTGGTGTACAAAGAATTAATTTCTTCAAATCGTCCGCCAATACAAACATGCGACAATTTCCGTCTTAGCAAAAATACTACTCCCTCCAAGTTTTTTCAATCCTCCCTTTTACTTTTTGCACCAAAAATAAGGAAAACAATAAAAAATAGATAAAGTAGTGTGAGTTGTGGAGAGAGAAAATAATAAAAAATAAATAATGGATAAAAAATGAATAAAGTAGGATAAAGTAGGGAAAATTGTTGACTTTTTAGGAGAGAGGATGAATAAATAATGAATAAAAGATAACCAAAAAAGGAAAGGGGAAGATAAGAAAATAAGCTCAAAAGAGAAATAGGGAAGATTGATCAAACTTGGAGGGAGTATGAAATAATTTTACATTCGGAATAAATGAAATTACTTTAGACCAACTAGATAATTATAATAGAAATGCAAAAAAAAATGTCATCCAAAAACATTAATAACGGCCCAAATACATACCCGTGCAATTTAATCACTGATTTAGACCAACTAGATAATTACAATAAAAATGCAAAAAAAAAAATGCATCCAAAAACATTAATACCGGTCCAAATACATACCCGTGCAATTTTGCACGGGTTTAAAACTAGTTATAGCTATAAACATTGAACAAATTCTTAGTGGAAACCAAATCAAAGACGGTATCTACCAACACAAATGATAGAGATTGCACGATGGACAAGCAATTTGATATTGGCTTACAGCAATGCCTCTGACAAGACAACTCGTTCACGGGGAATGAGTTAACAAAGCAAAATATATTTTTTTTTCATTTACATCAAGACTCAAGAGAGTCTAGTTATGTCATGAAATGGGTATGTTCACGAAAATATATTGTTTTTTTTTTCATAAAGCTAATAAATTGTTTTATAAATTTTTTCTAATAGTATAAATTTTTTTCACAACTTATCTATAAAAGCCTAGAGGAGATTGTAGCTTTTGAATTTTTTAAAGATTTTAATTTAAAAGAATAGACCCATTTATAACCCAACATTCATATTTAAATAAATTACAAAATTAAGGCCAATTTTAAATTGCAATGTTCTAGGCGGAAAAATTTAAAACATTTTCTTAATCTTTTAGTAGATTAGGGATTCTTTAATCTCGGTGTATATTGTAAAGAATTAGAAGCTTGATAATATTTCGCATTACAAGGGTTACATTATTTAGTCAAAAATACAAGTGTAAAAGGATAATAATATACATAATCTATTCCTAAAATATACAAACTATACAATCAATTAGTGAGGAAAATAAGTAGGAGAATCACTAATTGATAGGCAATTATTTGATACTGATTTCGTGTGATATGGAAGGATTAGTTGCCTGATTTGATTGCTTATTTGATTTAGTCTTATCATGCTCCCGCAAGATAGACGGTCGTAGACGGAGACCAATCTTGGAGGCTAGTAACATAAACCGTGGCTTAGACAGTGGCTTGGTGAGTATGTCAGCTAATTGATCATCACCATTGATATGTTGTACGCGGATGGAGCCAAGGTTGACCTGTTCTCGAACAAAGTGGAATGCTAGTGCCAGGTGTTTCATGCGAGAGTGAAAGATCGGGTTGGCTGAGTAATTTGTTGCGCCAAGGTTGTCACAAAAAATAACAAGAGGAGACGATATGGAAATAGTGAGTTCAGATAATAGTGACTTTAACCATAGTACCTCAGCTGTAGTGTCGGCCACTACTCAAAACTCGGCCTCGGTTGAGGATCTTGATAAGGCGCGTTGCTTTTTAGAGGACCAAGAGATCAGATTTTGCCCAATAAAAACAATATAGCCGGTAGTAGATACATAGTCATCTTTGTCACAACCTCAATCGGCATTACAATAGGCATGTAGGTTGAATGGAGTGTTGCGTTGGAGATGAATACCTTGATGTAGTGTTCCTTTAAGGAAGCGGAGGAGTCGTTTTAATGCTATCCAGTGAGAGGAAGTCGGATGAGTGAGGAATTGCGCAAATTTATTGACGGGGAAGGCTATATCAGGCCGTGTAAGGGATAGATACTGAAGGCTCCCTACAATGGCGCGATACGCTGTTTCATCTTCGATTGGTTGATCATCTAGTCTTATCAGGGGCGGATGGGGCAGCATTGGAGTTGTAGAGGGTGAGCAGTCTTCCATGTTGTAGTGGCTGAGGATGTCGGATATATACTTTGACTGGTTGAGATGCAAACCAGTTGAAGTTGGTGTGACTTCCATACCAATGAAATAAGACAATGGACCAAGATCTTTGAGCGAGAATCAGGCTGAAATTACGTCAATGAACTGAGTTACATCTGTCGGGTTTGGTCCTGTAATAATAATGTCATCAACATAAACTAGAACAAATAGACGGATGTTAGGTCGGTCACAAATAAATAGAGATGAGTCGGAAATAGAATTGTGAAATCCAAATGAAATTAAATAATTTTTGAGCTCGGTGTACCAAGCCCGTGGGGCTTGTTTCAGGCCGTAGATAGCTTTACTCAGTTTACAAATATAATTTGGTTTATTTGGATCGAAAAAACCTGGTGGTTGAATCATGTAGACCGTCTCGGTTAACGTTCCTTGGAGGAAAGCGCTATTAACATCTATTTGTCGCAACGACCAACCATTAGTGATGGCAAGAGAGAGGATGAGTCGAATGGTTGTGGGTTTAATTACGGGACTGTAAGTTTCGGAATAATCGAGTCTAGGGCGTTGGTGAAAGCCGTCCGCAACAAGACGGGCTTTGTGTTGCTTGAGACTTCCATCCGAGTTATACTTTAGACGAAATACCCATTTGCATCCAATAGCATTATGAGTCGAATCTGGGGTATGAGTGTCTGTTAGGCCCAGTTTAGCCTGGTCTGACCATAACCTGGCCTGACTCGACGAGGCTGATTGATCAAGACAAGAACCGGACAAATCTGACCACTATTTAGCTGCTGAAGAGTATTGTGGCAAGAAGACTACTAATTCCTGGAAAAGAAGCACGATAGTCAAGTATATCCTAGCTTGGCGGATTACTAAAAACGACTGGATTAAGCGAGATAAACAAGAAATACGATTATATAAGCCGAGATAACCACACCCTATTCTCAAGGAAGACCAAGTCCAAACCTAAAACTATCTAATCCATGAATCTGGACGGAAAGAGGAGAAGAAGCTAAGGATTGGTTGATTTGGGAACGGGTCAAGCGAACTAATAGGAAGATTGCCCTATTATTCCGGCAACAACTCCTACCTTTGAGGAGAACGTTATGCATTTATAACGTTATTCATTGTAACGTTGGGAGGGGGGTAGAGAACTATAAATAAGAGAATTTAACAATTGTAAAGGAGATTCATGATCAGTCAATCTTACATATACTTTATCTATCTATTCTTAAGCAATCAGATATCCGTACAATATTGTGCCAGGTCTATCAAAATAATAACAACATTATACTTTATACTTATTTTTCTCTTTATCATTTATTTGCACTATTCTAATCTTATAGAGCTAGATACCCTGATCACTACATAACTAAGCCGGATCCCTTCAGGAAAATCCTGCTAAAACAATTGGCGCCCACCGTGGGGCATCTAGTTCTTCAACCAATAAAATTCTCCTTATTATCTTTCAATTAATATCCACACACAAAAATGGTAGAACTCACCGCTGAACAACAACTAGCGGCTGCTCTGGCCAAAATCAAGGAATTGGAAACAATCCAAGAGAAAGCGGCTCAGTGGCGTAAATCGATAAGTCAAGGAGTCCGAGTCTAGCCTGAAGAAGAAATTGGAAAATCGGGCTTCGGGCTCCAGGACCGATTCGAACCGGGAACCCCATTCTCCTCCATCATCAAAAACATAGACTTCTCTAATTTTGGAACCCCGGAGAAGGATACATTATCCAAGCACTCCAACTATCCCCAATGATGAGACAAACAAAATGAAGCCGCAATAATGATGGCTATGCTTCAGAAATCCAAAACTCCACAACAAAATAGAAAATATACCCGGAGTACCGGACACGTGGGTGAAGTAGAAGTTGATGACTTTGCGGATTCACCTTTTGCGGATGAAATTGCAAAGATTGATCTACCCAAGAAGTTTCTTGTCCCATCCATGAGAACCTATGATGGAACTTCGATTCACAAAATCATGTTGCCATATTCAAACAAAAAATGTTGGCTGCCTCAATACCCAGTGAACTCAGGCAAGTCTGTATGTGCAAAGGCTTTGGCACAACCCTGACTGGGGCAGCATTACAATGGTTCATCAATCTCCCAAATGGAGGTATCAAGAATTTTGCAGAATTGATCAATGCCTTCAATCAACAATTCGCAAGTAGCAGAGATATGGCCAAGAGACCAAGCAACCTGTTCAGGATAAAGCAGCTTCCTGAAGAATCTCTCAAGGAATTCCTGGCCAGATTTGTCAAAGAAAAGGTGGCCATTCCAAGATGCGATGAAGAAACAGCAGTAGAAGCATTCAGGCAAGGAGTCCTGCTCGACAGTGATATTTATGCAGATCTGACCAAGAAAGCATGTCCAACCTTTGCCACCGTTCAATCCATCGCCTTAGAGCATGTCAGATTAGAAGAAGACCTCAACTTCAGGACGAACTCATCCGGAGGAAAGCAGGGCTATGGACATACCAACAGGAAAAGCTCCTACCAGAAAGGAAGCAATCCCAGATCAGCACCATATTCCAGGCCTGAACGATCCGAAGTCAATATGGCACAAGAACACAAAGGTAACCTCTCTAGCCTCCCAACTATTCCTGAATATAACTTCTCTATAAATACTGCAGGATTAATCAAACGCCTGGAAAACCTGGGAGATGCAGTCAGATGGCCAAAGAAGTCCGACAATCCCAGGAAGGATCCAACAAGATGGTGTGACTTCCATCAGGACATCGGACACACCACAGAAGAATGCATTCAGCTCAGGAAACAAGTGGCATATCTTCTAAAGAAAGGCTACTTAAAGGATATAATCCAGCAGTCAAAGAATAAAGATGAAGGACAAAATAAGAGAGATCCAGGAAGCAGCAGAGACCCTCCTCCTCCTCCTCCCATCTATGAAGTTAAATTCATAAATGGAGGATCAGAAATCTGTGGTCTGACCAGCTCTGCAGCCAAGAGGATATCCAGGGAATCCAGACTTCAACCTCCTCCCAAGCCCGTGTCATTGCCTGCTATCACCTTTGATGACTCGGATCTACAAGGAATATCAGGTCTACACCATGACAGCCTGGTAATCACTATGCAAATCGGCACAGCCAAAGTATCAAGAATCCTGATAGATGGAGGAAGCTCAATCAACCTGGTGATGCTTGACGTCCTTAAAGCTATGAAGATAGACGAAAGCAAGATCATAAAGAAATCCAGCGTCTGGTTGGATTCGGTGGAGAAACAAAAAACACACTGGGAGAAATCGGCATTTTGCCTACCTATGTGGAGGGCGTGGCTTCATATGAAAGATTTGGAGTAATGGATTGCTTATCCTCGTATAATGTAATCCTGGGCAGACCATGGATCCACAATGTCAAAGCAATCCCATCAACATATCATCAATGCGTGAAAATTCCAACAGAATGGGGATAACCACCATCAGAGGAGAACAAAGGATTTGCTCGGGAATGTTACACTCGGGCTTTGAAACCCTCAAAGTCGGGTAAGTCTCTTGCATAGCAATTAAAGTCACTGTCGGGGAAGAGTATATAGCACAAACACAGATGGAAACAGGAGAAGTCATATTAGACCCAGAATCCTGACGGAAAGTACTTGTAGGGTCGGATGCACACCGACTCAATCGGACCAAATCGGTCGACTTTCTTAAAACTAAAATGTCTTGTTTTGCTTGGTCACATTTTGATATGACTGGTATAGATCTTTGATGTTATTACTCATAAGTTGAACATTGACAAATCCTTTAAGCCTGTACAGCAAAAGAGAAGAAAATTTGTCTGCAGAAAGGCACGAAATTATCAACCAAGAAGTTGACAAGCTATTGGACATGGGAATGATCGGGGAAGTGATGTACCCTGGGCGGCTTGCAAACGTGGTAGTCGTCCAAAAGAAAAATGGCAAATGGAGAGTCTGTGTAGATTACATCGACTTAAACAAAGCCTGCCCAAAAGACCCATTTCCCTACCACACATCGATGCAATGGTAGATGCCGCTGCAGCCACGAAATGTTGACATTCATGGATGCCTCCAGTAGATTCAATCAAATAAAAATGCATCCAGCAGACCAGGAAAGCACAGCTTTCATCTTGAAAAGAGGTATATATTGTTATCTTTGCTATGCCCTTTGGATTAAAAATGCGGGTGCAACCTACCAAAGGCTAGTCAACATGATGTTCAAAGATCAGATAGGAGACACCATGGAAGTCTATATAGATGACATGGTAGTCAAATCAAAAAAGGCAGAAGACCATGTCAAAGACCTGGAAGTAGCCTTTCAAATATTGGAAAAATTCAATATGAAGCTCAACCCGCAAAAATGCCACTTCGGAGTCTCAGCAGGCAAATTCTTGGGCTACATGGTGACAAAGAGAGGAATAGAAGCCAGCCCTGAGCAGATCAAAGCTATCCTGGAGCTAGAACCACCAAAGACAGTCAAAGATATACAAAACCGACTGGAAGGATAGCGACCACTGAACAGGTTCATTTCAAGATCATCGAAAGATGCAAATCGTTTTATAACTGCTAAGGAAAAACAAAGACTTCAGTGGACCCCGATCATCAGTGCCTTTGAAGACCGAAAATATACCTATCCTCTCCACCCTTCTTTGGCTAAACCAGTCAAAGATGAACCCCTGACAAGATATCCGTCGATCCACAGAATCGCTCTCGGTGCGTCTGGTCAAAGAAGCGAGACGGACAACAAGACCTGTCTATTATGTAAGTAAAAGTCTGCTGGATGCAGAGATCAGGTATGGCCTACTAGAAAAATATGTTTTAGCTTTAATAATGAGTTGCACAAAATTAAGGCCATATTTTGAAAGTCACCCTATAATAGTCAGAACAAATCTTCCTATTAAATCTGTACTTAGGAGACAGAGAATTGTCCGAGGACGAATGTGCAAATGGTCGATCCACTAAGCACATACAATATAACATTTGAACCAAGGACAGCAATTAAGTCACAAGCACTAGCAGATTTTGTGGCTGATTTTAGTCCGACCCTAGAACCTGACCTGATAAAAGAAGTAAATAAACTGACCAGCGACCAAACAGACCTAGAATGGACCTTATTTGTCGATGGAGCAGCCAACACAAGGGGCACAGGCCTAGGTGTAGTACTAAAATCACCACAGGGGGATAAGATAGTACAGGCTATAAGCTGTGCATTTGAGGCCACCAACAATGAGGCAGAATATGAAGCCCTGATAGCCGGGTTAAAGGTATGTATTGATCTTGGTGTACAAAATCTAAAGGTACGCACTGATTCCCTTCTCGTCTCCAACCAGGTAAATGGCATATATACTGCAAAAGACCCCAAAATGATGCTTTATCTAGATGTTGTTCAAATGCTAAAATCAAAGTTTAAATACTTTGATATTGACCAAATTTCCAGGGACTTAAATACCCAGGCCGATGCTCTAGCCGGCCTAGGATCCAACTTTAGTCCCCTTGATTTTGACAAAATACCCATTGTGCATTTATTAGAACCTGCAATAAACAAACAAAATGAAAGTTTCCCAATCTACATTGCTAATTCTTGGACGAAACCTTACTATGACTGGCTACAACAGGGAATCCTACCCTTAAATAAGCAAGATGCCAGAGCACCGAAAATAAAAGTCGCCGTATACTATTATTGACAACGTGCTTTTTAAGAAATCGCAGGCCGGACCTTACCTCAGATGCCTGGAACCACAGGAAGCTGAGCAGATATTATCAGAAATCCATGAAGGATACTGTGGAAATCACAAAGGTGGAAGAAGCCTGGCAAGCAAAGTGCTCAGAACAGGATATTATTGGCCCACCTTAAGAGCCGATTGCCTGGATTTCAGCTCTAAATGCAAAGCCTGTCAGATTCACGGACCATATATCCATCAGCCATCTGAGGAACTACATTCCATATCCGCACCCTGGCCGTTCATGAAGTGGGGCATGGATATAGTAGGAAAACTACCTCAAGCACCCGGACAGAAAGTTTTCATGCTAGCAATGACTGATTACTTCTCCAAATGGATAGAAGCTGAATCATACAGGCAAGTCAAGGAGAAAGATGTCATAGCATTCATCAAACATAATATCATATGTAGATATGGCATCCCCTCTGAAATAGTATGCGACAATGGCACACAATTTGTGGGAAAAGAACAAGTGACCTTCCGTGCTCAATGGAACATCAAACGGTAACATCCACGCCAGGATATCCAAAAGCCAATGGTCAAGCTGAATCCAGTAACAAAGTGGTAATCAGCTGCATAAAGAAAAAACTGGAAAGAAGAAAAGGTAGATGGGCTGAGGAGCTCCCCCTGGTCCTTTGGGCTGACAGAACCACGCCTAAAACATCCACTGGCCAAACCCCCTATTCCTTGGTCTATGGATGTGAAGCAGTAATTCCGGCTGAGGTGGACATTCCATCAGCCAGATGTAGCTTGAACACAACAACAAACAACATACCTCTAATGGAGGATAGCCTGGACTTAACAGAGGAGCTAAGAGATGCGGCAAGCATCGATTAGCAAACATACCAAAGAAAGAGTTGCAGAAGCTACAACAAAACTGTCAAGGCCGGGGTATTCGGGGTAGGAGATCTCGTTCTCGGAAAGTTTTCCAAAATACAAAAGAAAAGAATGCTTTGGCAAGTTGGCCCCAACACGGGAAGGCCCCTATCGATTGATTCGATTGTTGGCCGGGGAGCTTATAGACTACAAACCCGGACGGCGAAATGATCCCGAGAGCCTGGAATATTACACATTTAAAACTATTCCACATATAGAATATATCGCACAATCCAGGTATAACTTTTTACTTCAAATACTTCTTGCCTGGAACCTATATGTATGATACTTGCAATTACATGAATAAATACCGTATATGATTTCTTCAATTTATATGTCCAAACACTTATTTATACTCTCATAATTACTTAGTGAAATCTTCAACACTTGTTTTACATATTGCATTTTAGTTAAAACAAATCTCAAAGATTGGGGGCCACCCCCACCAAATATCCAACTGATACCCAAAATTCAGTTGCAAAATAGGCCTTTAAATATCGAGCTCAACATACAAATCAGGAAAATCTATTCTGAATTGTATGACATAGGTGGGTCATAAGCCCTCCAGACAGTGCAACAACCCCACCCATAACACATTAAAGCGGCTCGATCGGTCGAATAAGCGGCTTTGATCGATCGAATAAGCGCTGATCGATAAAATCGGCTCGATCGGTCGAATAAGCGCCAGATCAAGTACATATCCAACATCAAAACCTTATCAAAACACAAAAAGAAACAAAACAAAGACCAAATATTTATTCACCCAAAATCTGGTCCCACTAATAATCATCCATCCAGGGACATTCCCCCTGGATGGGCCAAAAATTCCTTAAAACTCTAAATATTCATTCAGGGACATTCCCCCTGGATAGACCAAAACCCAAAAGAAAAACTAAGTTACTTTTGAGCCGAAGAATCGACTCACAACCATCCACCATCTCCGATCACCGGACTTTGCCTTGGAAGGAGGGGAATCCACTTCTTCTTCTTGACCCATATTGGCCAAATCGGATCTCGAGCATCCGAGCGGTCTCATCTCGGTCCGGATTCCAATCAGCCCGATCGATTCTCGGGTCCCTCATAGCATCAACCCGACCTTTTCCGAAGAAATATCGAGTGCATCGGCCAACCTCGCCTCCACTAACTCCTTTTCAAGAGCAAGCTCTTCATTCTTTTTCAACCGATCCGCATTGCTCGCTTCTCAGCCTCCAACTCCAGCCTGACAGCCTTCTCAGCATTTTTTGCAGCCACCTCACAAACTATAGCAGCCCTGGTTGACTCCTTAGCTGCCGCCAACTGAGATTGGAGCACCACTTCATTGCCCCTGGATGAGTGCAGGTCATGGTTTAGCCTATCCAGCTTTTCCTCCAAGTCGCTAACCTTGGCACAGGCGTCCCCAAGTTGACAAGCGTAGCTTGACCCAAAGATCCAACCCCTGCATACATACAAAATCAATTAGGCAAATACAAGGCAAAACAAAAAAGCATACAAACTATAAACAGATCCCTCTACAACTAACCTCCCTAGCCTGGGAAGCGAGTTCAGCAGCCCTTGTTACAAGAGAAGTCAGAATAGAAACCACCCTGGTAGATGAATCAAGGGTACTAGCAGACAACAGTTGATCACTCATCCTTGCAGAAAACTCATCTATCCGAGCCCGGGCATCAGCCATGTCATCAATCCTAGCAGGCACCTGCCTTATACTCCTAAGTGGCTGAGCCGGGATAGGCTGTTTCCCTCCTTCCTCCTCTTCCAGAATATCATCCTCTCTCTTCCTTTTTTGAGCCTGGACGATCTCTGGTGACACTATCCTGGGCGGATCTTGAGGAGGCTGGACATCAGAAATCAGGATATCCAAAGTCTTGTCACTCCCACTAGTTTCCTGGCTCTTGGACTGTTCAGCAATCCTAGCCACCCCAGCCTTCAAATCCTTGGCAGAAAAGCTAGCCAGCCTAGCAGAAGACCTAAACACTGGATACATAAAAAATATACGTAAATATCAAACCAAAAAGCAACAAGAAGACAACAGCCAAAATAAAAGCATGCAGAAGACGTACAGGAAAGAGCAGTAGAACTAGGCTTGCCTTTGGGTACTCTAACCCCAGTTAGCTTGGTCTTCATATACCGGGGCAACAATTCCCTGCCCAAGCAGGCTGGCCAGGTCCTCTCTTCCTCAGGAATGGCAAGGAAAGCATCTATCCTTGCAATAGCCTCCTCATCCAGAGGATCGTGATTCCAATCAGGAGCTACAAACAGTACAGAAACAAAATACACAGGTAAGATTTATATACTTCACTCTCACTCAATATAACTGCAAAATAAAAATACAGGAAACCTACCACTCTCCAAAGGAGGATATCTCAGGTAATCAAAGCCTCGATCCCGAGTCTCGGATCCGGATAAACGGGAAAGTCTTTGCCCAACTCTTGTCATCTCCGGAATCCAGGTTAGTAATTAATGGAGTCATCTTTGACTTAATTCTCAAATTAAAACGACCAACAGAAGGATTTTTAAAATGATATAATGCCTTAATATCATTGAGAGTAATCACAAGATTGTGTTTAGCGCATAAATTTTCTATGGAATGAACAAGTTTCCAAACCATCGGCATAATTTGAAAAGGTGACACTTCCATAGCACGGATGGTATCAATCATTAAGGGAGTAAAAGGTAACTTACGACCGCTTTGAATGCCCATTCAAAAATACAGAACCAACCAGGTGATACCCGATTAGCCCTAATGGACAAGACTCGGAATCCATACCTCGGTCGATTCGGGGATTATTTTCTTCTCCTTAATATCTTGTCATAATTTGTTTTCAACAAGTTTTCTTCAGGAAAGTACGGATCCAAAGATTGAAGGGCGGTGAATACGAGAATCCGATACTTGAAAGCCATAGCCCGAGCGGGAGGATCAATTACCCTTACCTCCTCCTCTTGAATATCGTGGGTTCGGGCTCACAAAGAGCAGCAGCACTCTCGGGAAGCGGGCGTCTTTTGGCTCCCATATTTTCAGGTTGTTTGATTTATTGAAATTGTCGAGAATATGCAAAGTAACAGAACAAGAAGAAGGGAAGAAATTCAGAAGAATTTTAGAAGAGTTTCAGAAGAATATTCAGCAAAGAAAGTGGAGGAAAATTGATCTTGCCCTAGATACCGTATTTATAGAGAAATAAATAACGGCATGAAAAACCTAGGAATTGTAAATCGGCAAGATGATGTCATGTAGCCGTTGCAGTCTTCAACGGTAAATAGGAGTCTAAGAGTCACTAGATGAATGTGATTCTCTTTAATTAGTTAACCCGGTAAATTTGACATCTCACCCCTGGCCGGATCCAGCACGGGTAAAATGTCAAGGGGCAATTGTTAGGCCCGGCTTTGCTGGTCCGACCATAACCCGGCACGACTCGACGAGGCCGATTGATCAAGACAAGAACCGGACAAATCGACCACTATTTAGTGAAGAGTATTGTGGCAAGAAGACTACTAATTCCTGGAAAAGAAGCCGATAGTCAAGTATATCCTAGCTTGGCGGATTACTAAAAAAACTGGATTAAGCGGATAAACAAGAAATACGATTATATAAGCCAGATAACCACACCCTATTCTCAAGGAAGACCAAGTCCAAACCTAAAACTATCTAATCCATGAATCTGGACGGAAAGAGGAGAAGAAGCTAAGGATTGGTTGATTTGGGAACGGGTCAAGCGAACTAATAGGAAGATTGCCCTATTATTCCGGCAACAACTCCTACCTTTGAGGAGAACGTTATGCATTTATAACGTTATTCATTGTAACGTTGGGAGGGGGGTAGAGAACTATAAATAAGAGAATTTAACAATTGTAAAGGAGATTCATGATCAGTCAATCTTACATATACTTTATCTATCTATTCTTAAGCAATCAGATATCCGTACAATATTGTGCCAGGTCTATCAAAATAATAACAACATTATACTTTATACTTATTTTTCTCTTTATCATTTATTTGCACTATTCTAATCTTATAGAGCTAGATACCCTGATCACTACATAACTAAGCCGGATCCCTTCAGGAAAATCCTGCTAAAACAGTGTCCATGTGTTATTGCGAATAAGTGCTTCATATTCTGATTGCATAGCAGTTAGCCATAACGGATCGATAAGAGCTTGTTTAATGGTGTTTGGAGTAGTGTAGGGAATTGGAGATACGGATAGATTGGCTGGTTTGGAGTATTTAGGATTTGGTTTGACTATATTATTGGATAGTCGAGTGTTGTGACGGGCGGTACTGTGGTGGTGGCATGTGGAGTGTCCTGATTTGAATTGGATGTCGAGGTAGTGTGGGAGGTAGGGTGGGTGTCGGGTATGGAGGGAGAGGGATCAAAGGAAGCAGGGGAGGTGGTATCTGGGGTAGAGGAGAGGATGGTCGTGACAGGGGAAACAATATGCGCAACGGGGGGTCGGTGGTGAGGATAGTGGGGGCAGGTGCGGGTAGTATGGGTATAGTGAAGGAGCACCAGTCCGTAAAGGGATATGGTGGCAAGGGGAATTGCTAGATTGAGCAGGGTGGTGTAAGGGAACTTATCATCAACAAACCAGACATGTCTAGATGTATAGATGCGAGATGTGAGGGGATCAAGACATAGGTAGGCACTTTGATTTTGGAAGTAGCCAATGAAGATGCATTGTATGGACCGCGGCTGAAGTTTGTGTGTCATGTAAGGGCGTAACCAAGGGAAACACAAACAACCAAAGCTATGGAGTTTGTGAATGTTGGGTTCATGTTTGAATAGAGTGGAATAAGAAGATTGATTGTGAAGCGTGGACGTAGGTAGTCGATTGATGAGATAAGTTGCCGTGGTGAACGCATAGGGCCAGAGAGATGTAGGTAATTGAGCATGTGTAAGAAGAGCTAAACCCGTCTCAACAATATGGTGATGTCGCCGTTCAGCGAAACCATTATGTTCTAGGGTATGCGGAGGTGAGGTCAGGTGATTAATGTCGTTAATATTGAGATGATTAGTAAGTTTTACAAACTCACCTTCGTTGTCGGAGTAAAATTGACGAATGGGTTTGTTAAAGTATTTTTCAACAATTGCTCGGAATTTAATAAAGGTGTTAGCGGTGTCGGATTTTCATTTAATAGGATACAGCCATATATAATGAGTGTAGTGATCAACAAAGATAAGATAGTATTTGTATGAGTCGGAGGAGAGGATTGGTGAGGCCCGAAATATAAAATCAAGCGGAGCATATGAGACGAGACTAGAAACGACAAAAGCTAATTTATGGCTTTTGTTAATCAAACATGCAGTACAGGAATCGGAAATAGGAATGCGTAATTGAAATTTAGAATTAAAAAGTTGCAATATTTTATTAGACGGGTGGCCGAGGCGATGGTGCCATGTAGAGCGGCCGGATGACAGTGCAACATTGGCTTGAAGCGGAGAAGGACACCATATATAGGTTTCATCAATTAGGAGCCCTTGAAAAAGAACTGCTTCCGTCCTTAATAAGAAAAGAAGATGGTAAGAATACGGTATAAGCATTATTATCATAGCAAAATTGAGATACGAAAAATAATTTCTTTGAAATTTTCGGGACAACTAGGACATTATTAAAATAAAGAGGACGAGAGTAAGAGGGGAAAGAAAAGGAACCAGTGTGTGTTATTTTGAGAGGGGAGCCATCACCAATAAAGAGATTATCAGGCCCTTCATATGGTGAATGCAAGGATAGCGTGTTGAGATCGTTGGTAATATGGTGGGACGCCCCACTATCAACGACCCACGAGTTCGGAGGTTGACTGGACTGATGGGTGGCCGTGTTGTCTTCTGGACGCGGTCCACGAGGTTGGCGAATTGGTTATACCACGTTTGGGTATTGTTCAGCAAGGAGACGGCTAGACGAGGCTACATATCCAACCTCATCACAGAAATGGCACGTCCCTTGTAGGGTTTGACATAGCCGAATGGGTTAGAGTTGTTGACAACAAGTTTAGGTGTGTAGTTGGAGGATTTGGTTTGGTTGTTGGAACGATTCTGGTAGTTAGATCGATTGTGGTACGTGGCTGCATTGGCTGATGGAGGAAAGGCAGCGGGGGCAGGTTCGTTTTTGAGTCAGAGCTCTTGTTGGATGAGCTTCTCATGGAGGGCTTCAAAGGAGATATAGATGTCTCTAGTGCGGACAGCCTCTATCATGGAGCGATATTTGTTATAGTTGAAGCCGTTTAGAATTTTTGTGGTGATATCGTCGACATCCATTGGATGTTCGAGTTGCGCTAGATCATTAGTGCATGACTTGATGGCTGTCATGTATTCCGTGGTGGTCATTCCATCGGTATGAGTGATATTTTAAGGCGATCCTTGATCTGGAGACGATGGCCATAAGATAAATTGGCAAAGGTTCAATTGACAGTGGTCCAAGCATCATGGGCAGTAGGATCGTTGACAATCAACGCAGCCATTGGTGAGGCAAGGGTATCGGCAAGAGCACCAAGAATAAGTTGATCTTGATGGTACCACGTAGCATAGGTGGGATTGGCTTGGATGGTGGGTTTGGTTTCGGGTGCAACCGGGTCAACAGTGATTGTTTTGGGTGTGGCAGGGGCAGTACCATCAAGGAAAGAGAAAAGCTCGATACCGTTCATAATTGCTCGAACTTGAAACCTCCATTGACGGAAGGTAATGGAATCTTTGAGTTGGATGCAGTTTACGAAAGTAACGATGGTTAGCGGGTGGGTTGGGTCGTTGGCGTTGGCGAGTTGAAGTTGATTTGCCATAACAGCGATGGTCGGAGGTCGAAATAGATGAACGAGACACACAGGTGAAGAAAGGCGGTGGAATTTTCATTGATCGTGAGGACCTTATTTGTTTCTTGATACCATGTAAAGAATTAGAAGCTGAAGAAAAGTGTTTCTTCATGGAAGCCATTGATGAACATGAGAAAGCTTTGAATTAACAGGGTAAAACGTAAACCATTGGAGAAGAGAAAGAGTTAAATAAAAGTGTAAATTTGATTATGAAAAACTTAACTTACAAACTGTTAGTTACAAGTATTTATATACAAATCTATCTAACTAACTTGGAGGAACAAAATATCTAGATATTATTTGTTAGTCAAAGGTCTTACTCAGTTGACCATAACAGAATTTTGTTATGCTGACTCATGTGTGACTCATCATAACAGAATCTGTTATGCTGACTCCTGTATGACTCATCATAACAGACTATGATAGCCTGTCAACTATACTCTAGACTCTTCTAGGACTTTATACTAGGTTAGTATCTATGTTAGAAGCACAGCAACGTAGGTTAGAGGTAGGTAGGCTACTGTCAGTAGTGTGCATTATCATGTGCATCATCAATATCTCCAATACCCCCCTGTCAAGTTGGACTTGGTGGATCTACAACAAGGCCTAACTTATGAGTGAAATAGGTGTGTTGTGTCTCACCAAGACCTTTAGTCATAATGTCAGCAATCTGAGTCGTTGTTCCCACATGTTTAGTTTGTATGAGACAATCAGCAATCCTTTCTCGAATGTAGTGACAGTCCAGTCTGAGGTGTTTAGTCCGATCATGGAATACTGGGTTCTCTGCAATGTGTTGGACAGCCTTATTGTCGCAGAAAAGAGTGATTGGAAGAGGAATAGAAACGTTGAAGTTGTGCAGTAAGCTCTCTATCCATACCAATTCACTAGAAGTCTGGCTCATACTCCTATACTCAGATTCTGCTGAGGATTTGCTCACTGTATTCTGTTTTTTAGTTTTCCAAGAAATAAGAGAGGTGCCCAAGAATACACAGTAGCCTGTTAAAGATCTCCCACTAAAAGCACAAGTACCCAAGTCAGCATCACAGTAGCTGGTAAGGACAAGAGGTGCATCTGAAGAATATAATAGGCCATAATGCAACGTATGTTTCAAGTATCTGACCAGGTGAAGAGCAGCCTGCATATGTGGTAAGCGTGGCATACTTAGAAACTGACTCAACTGTTGGACAGTGTATGATATATCAGGTCTTGTAAGATTGAGATAGAGCAATCTCCCAACCAATCGTCTATAATCCTCTGGATTTTGTAACAGGTCACCCTCATCTGTAGATAGTTTCGTGCCCCTGGGAAAAAGAAAAGGAGCTGGTTTGCAGTTTGTCATTTGTGTGTCAACTAGGATATCATTGATATACTTCATTTGATTGAGAAGGATCCCAGCTTGTGACCTTGAAACTTCAATACCAAGGAAGCATCTAAGGTAACCCAAATCTTTAATTGTAAAAGCTTGATCCAGAAGTCTTGATGGTGCTAATTCATGATTCATCATCTCATGTGATTAGCAGATCATCTACATAGACTAGAATAGCCATAAACTGTCCTTGCTTCCCTGTTTGAGAAACAAAGAGTAATCTTCCTTGGACTGCTCAAAACCCTGTGTTGTAAGCAACGCTGGGCACCGGCCTAAAACCGGACCGGAACCGGAATTGGCAAAATTCACGGACCGGGACCGGACCAGATTACAAAAATTCCGGTCCGGGACCGGACCGGAAAAATTTCGGTCCAAGACCGGGCCGGACCGGTCGGACCGGAATTACCCGCTTTTTCAAATTTCGGTCCATTGGACCGGATCGGACCGGTTGGACCGGATTGGACCAGAATAAAAATACAATTTTAAGGAAAAAAATGAAAATAACCATAATTCCGGGCATTCCAAACCGAAAACCGGAATCTTGGAAAATGGTGGACCGAAGACCGGACCGGAATTTGTAATTCCGGTTCCGGTCCACTCGATTCCGATCCGAACCGGTCCATTTTTCCGGTCCGAGCCGGATTATGCCCACCCCTAGCTGTAAGAAACTTGGTGAGCTCTAGATTCCACTGCCTCATTAGGCTGATGTTTAGTATAACCTTGTGGAACCTTAATGTAGGCCCAAACGCAACTTTGACTCAGACTTATGGAGTTGAATGGAGGGAGTATATATTTTGTTAACACGCCTTAATGTAGGCCCAAACGCAACTTTGACTCAGACTTATGGATAACCATTTGTCCTTGTATTATCCAACATGGGTTCAATTGTTCTAGGTTTTTATATAATAAAAAGGATGACAATTCAGTGATGGTACACGGGTGACTTTTTGTGTAAATTTTACAGTAGAGAGTATCACTTATTAACTAGCTTTACAAATGGTTACCCAAGTATATAAAAGAAACAATTTAGAATGAATCTTAACTCGGTTATCGTATAAGACAAAAGCTTCAAATGCTGTTTTATGGGCTGATGAGGGACTCTTTTTATGGGTTATCTTACATTTGAGTCATTTATAATTGAATGCTTGTTTTGCTTATTATAAATGGTCTGTTACCATTTATTTACATTCTTATTCAAGTGACAGATATTGAAAAAATGAGCTACTTATTCATGTTCATGAATATAATTTGGCATAAAATGTCTTACTTGGATTATCATCTGCTCATTACATGTATTAGTGTAACACCCCCATACTCCAAGTGCCTTACCAGGACCACTCAGGTATGAAGACATTACCATCTCGGTTACCCGAGGCAATGATAATCAAATAAACAATGAAGAAACAACGTTTAGATATAAATACTTAGCGAAGAGTTACAATTCTCAAAACCAAACCAAAAGTGTAATACATGTTCTCAAAATGACTGTTCTAACTGAAATGTAAATAGACTAATAAGCAACAGCGGAAGACTCCTATCATCATGTCGTGGCAATCCCAGCTATCTCAGTACTCATCTCAATACCTGCTCAATATCTGCTCACCATCCCCGAATGGATCACCGCAGGTTTACAAAACAACACCGGGGTCAGTACTAATCACACAACTCAATATATATTAACAATAAGATAAACAGACAGCTTAACTGTCACACACACACACACAATCACGCCAAATCCAATCGTCTCAATCACTGACTGTCCACTGGACCAGCCCTGCCAGTGGGGGACCGCAGCCGTACCCACCAAATCCCCGCTCCACATAGTGAGCGATAACCCTGTCCATTAATGTGCACATCCCTTCTGTGGCGGGTTCCACAGAAGACGAAACTAGGGCGTGAAGCCACTCCCGCAAGTGACCTCACTCAGCCGAGGCCACGCCTCGCGAACCATAGACAACGATCACAATCACAATCACAATACAATTACTATATCAAACAATCAATCTCAACACATCAACAATCATCCCATGATGGGACTAATACTGAGTAGGAAATCCTACCTGGAAAGCACACTGTCAGACGGTCTCTACTGCTGTATCAAAAAGCTTCCTCTATGAACCCTCCTCCTATCATACGACATATAAACGCTACCAAATCACATACTACACATAAACCCCCAAATCCCTAAATTAGAGTTTAACCAAAATAAAGGAAAGACAATAAAAAGGGTACATAGATCTTACCCTCGACTCAAGGAACTCAACGGTATAACCAACGATGAGAACCGACCTCCCAAACTCCAGGAATTGCTAACAATGCGATTAAGATGGTGAACTTGCTTGCTTTCTCTCTTAAACAGTAATTTAGGTTTTGCGAAAGTGATTTAGAAACAATGACGGAAAGTTATATATCTTAATCGCATAATTAACAAAACCCGAGAAAACTCCCCGTAAAACCGGTTACTCGATCGAGTACCCAAGGTACTCGATCGAGTACCCCCCTACTCGATCGAGTATCCTAGCTACTCGATCGAGTACCCAACAGGTCAGAAACTTTTCTAAAACGCAACTTACCCTTACTCGACAGAGTAAGGCCTACTAGATAGAGTACCCAAAGACTCATAAATACGGAGTATTACAGTCTTCCCTCCTTAAAAAGAACTTCGTCCCCGAAGTTCAAACCACTACTAAACAAAGGTACTCCCCCAATGCTTCCGACTCACTAACAAAACAAAACCCAACATAAAACATGGTACTAACCCAACTCATCCCGACAAACATACCGACACAACATACCAAAAGGGTATAAAAACGGTTTAAAACTCTTTGCGATCATCTCCTACCCCCCTAAAAGAAACAAGGTTACGTCCCCATAACCATACATACCTGATCAAAAAGGAAAGGGTAACGCTCTTTCATAGCTTCCTCTGGCTCCCATGTAGCTTCCTCGGTCTCGTGGTTAGACCAAAGGATCTTAAGCAAAACTGTCTCACCACTCCTAGTCTTCCTAACCTTTCGGTCAAGAATCTGCTTAGGCACCTCAAGATATGATAAGGACTCATCTAGCTCTAAGTTCTCTGCCTCTAACACATGTGACGGATCACTCACATACTTCCGCAGCTGCGATACATGAAACACATTATGCACTCTCTCTAACGCAGCTCGTAAAGCCAGACGATATGCAACTTCCCCAATTCGCTCTAAGATCTCATAAGGCCCGATAAACTTCTGACTTAACTTGCCTTTCTTCCAAAATCTCATAACCCCACGCATAGGAGACACTTTCAAAAGAACCTTGTCCTCCACTTGAAACTATATGTCCCTGCGATGTAGATCTGCATAACTCTTTTGCCTATCCTGAGCTGCCCTCATCCGTTACCTGATCATTTTAATCTGTTCCACCATCTCATGCACCATCTTTGGTCCTAAAACCCTTTGCCTCAAAGACTATCGTCCCAACAAATTGGACTCCTACATCTCCTCCCATACAAAGCCTCAAACGGTGCCATACCAATACTAGTGTGATAGTTGTTATTATAAGAAAATTCTATCAAGTCCAACCTCTGTTCCCAGCTACCACCAAAGTCCATCACACAAGCTCGCAACATATCCTCAAGAGTCTTTATTGTTCTCTCAGTCTGTTCGTCTGTCGCAGGATGAAATGCTGTACTCATCTTCAAAGTTGTTCCCAACGATTTCTGCAATTCTTTCCAAAACCTTGATATAAATCTCACATCTCTGTCAGACACTATGTCCTTAGGGACTCCATGTAACTTAAGCACGTTCTTTCGATAGGCCATAGCCAATTATGCTTTAGTCCATGTATCTTTCATTGGAACAAAGTGAGCTGACTTGGTCAGTCGATCCACTATTACCCAAATCATGTTGTTACCTTGTTGACTATTTGGCAAACCCACAATGAAATCCATGGAAATGGATTCCCACTTCCACTCAGGTACCTCTAAAGACTGAATCTTACCTTGTGGTCGTCGCTGTTCCCCTTTAACTCTTTGGCATGTCAAACAACGGGACACAAACCCAGCTGTCTCATTCTTCATCCCAGGCCACCAAAATGTTTTCGTCAAATCCTTGTACAGTTTGTCACCACCCGGATGTACTGAGTATGGTGTACAATGCGCCTCTGTCATGATAGTCTTTTTCAACTCCTCATCATTAGGAACACACCACCTGCCATCAAACCTCAAACTGCCATCTGTATGACTAGAAAATCGGGACACTGTCCCTTTCTCTATTCCAGCTCTCCACTCAACTATCTTAGGATCCAACGCCTGCTTACCTCGGATGTCATCATAAAACTCAAGCTGTACTGTCATATCACCCATGGCATCTCCTTTCTACATCATATGTATCCCAAACCTCGCTACCTCATCTCTCAACCTCATCAAAGATAGAGCTGTACACAGAGAATGTACACTCTTCCTACTCAAAGCATTAGCAACAACATTGGCCTTCCCTTCATGGTAGATGATTTCCATGTCATAATCGCCAATCAACTCCATCCACCTCCTCTGTCTCATGTTCAACTCCTTTTGAGTGAAGATGTACTTGAGACTCTTGTGATCGAAAAATACCTTAAAGGTCGCCCCATAAAGGTAATGTCTCCAAATCTTGAGAGCAAACACCACCGCACCCAACTCCAGATCATGAGTAGGGTAGTTCTCCTCATAAGGCTTCAATTGCCTAGAAGCATAGGCAATCACTTTACCGTTCTGCATCAACACACATCCCAACCCATTCTTTGAGGCATCTATATAAACCTCAAAGTTCTCGCTCCCTTCAGGCAATGCTAAGACAGGAGTTGTGGTCAAACGCTCCTTTAATGTTTGGAACGCCGTCTCACAACTCTCATCCCAACGAAACCTGTTCTCTTTTCTCATCAACGCTGTCATAGGTCTAGCTATCTTGGAGAAATCTTTCACGAACCGTCGTAGTATCCGGCTAAACCCGGAAAACTCCCGATCTCAAAGCAACATTCTTTGGTGCTTCCCACTTTGTCACTTTGCTTCTATCTTTTTAGGATCCACAACTACCCCATCTTTAGAGATCACATGCCCCAGAAAAGCAACTTTCTCTAACCAGAACTCACACTTGGATCGCTTAGCATACAACTCATGCTCCCTCAAAGTTTGCAACACAATCCTCAGATGCTCCTCATGTTCCTCCTTAGTCTTAGAATAGACTAAGATATCGTCGATAAACACCACTACAAACTTATCCAAAAACGGTCTAAAGATCCTATTCATCAAATCCATAAACACTGCCGGTGCATTAGACAACCCAAACGGCATCACCACATACTCATAATGACCATACCTCGACGTGAAAGCCGTCTTTTGTATGTCCACCTCTCTAATCTTCACCTGATGGTACCCCGACCTCAAATCAATCTTAGAAAAGACTAATGCACCACTCAACTGATCAAACAGGTCATCTATCCTTGGCAAAGGATACTTGTTCTTCACCGTCACTCGGTTCAGCTCTCTGTAGTCTATGCACAACCTCAGACTCCCATCTTTCTTCTTTACAAAAAGAACTGGTGCTCCCCACGGCGATACACGAGGTCTAATGTATCCCTTCTCTATCAGATCATCCAACTGCTTTCTAAGCTCCTCCATCTCCTTAGGACCCATACGGTACGGTGCCTTAGAGATTGGCCCCGTCCCTGGTTTCAACTCTACTGTGAAATCTATCTCTCTTCCGCGGCAACCCGGAATCTCCTCGGAAACACATCCTCGAACTCTCCCACCACCGGTATCCGATCAAGCGTCGGACCCTCTATCCGGTCATCTCTCACATGGCACAATATCAAAGGACATCCCTTCCTCAGATATGACTTCAAAGTAACAGCTGCAATCAACTTAACTTTGGGTTTGACTAGAAACCCACGATAAGACACACTAACACCCTTAGGACCTCTTAAAGACACTTTCTTTTGATGACAGTCTATCTTAGCTTTATAATTTCCTAACCAATCCATCCCGACTATCATCTCAAAACCGTCAAAAGGAAACTCTAGCAAGTCTACAGGTAGATCAACTTGCCCAACTATCATAGATACATCTCTAAACAACCTCCCACATGATACAGACTCACCCGAAGGTATATAAACTTGCTCACTAACAGACTCATATACCCTCAAACCCAACCGCTTAACATGACTTGTAGACACAAACGACTGAGAAGCCCCCGAATCAAACAAAACAAAGGTATGAATACCATTAACAAGGAAAGTACCGGTGATAACGTGAGCATCCTCCTCAGCTGCTTTCTTCTCCATCATGAATAACTTTCCACTGGTCTTCTGTCCACCTCCCTGGAAAGTACTGGCTAATGTGGTCGGCTTAGCACCCGACCCTTGATTGTTGTTGTTGTTCGTTGGTGGTTTCTGATAAGAATTACCGCCGTTGCGGTTGCCTCCACTCTGGTAACTCTGACTTCCCCGGTTTGGCCATGACCCAGCCGGTCTGTTGCTCGCGTAGCTCTGCGCAGGTCTCTGGAAAGATCCCGGTGCACTTGTGCACTCATGTCTCTTGTGGCCTACACCACCACAGCTATAGCAGGTCACTCCCCAACTACCACTAACACTTCCACGGCCACGCCCAAAGGAAGCCCCAAAGATCGAACCACGACCCTTAAGAAAACCCCTTAGACTGATTGTGGTTGCCTTTTTTGTGATTAGATTGGCCACCACCCTCGCTCTCAGCCTTCCTTTTCTCACCACATGACCTCTCCTGAGCTATCTCCACCAACCTCTCAGCTCTCCCAGCCCTCTCATAAGCTTCCTTAACATCAGTAAGGATTCCCACGGGTAGCTTATCCATAATCTTAGGGGTCAACCCTCTCTCAAACCTCAATGCCAAATTCTCCTCACTCAAACCCATATCCGCAGCATACGTAGACTTATCATTGAACTGCTTGTAGTACTCGGCCACAGACATCTCAGCGGTCATCTTAAAACTGTCAAACTCTTCTCTCAAATTACTCCTCACATGCTCCGGTACAAACTCCTTTCTCACAGCCCTACGAAACTCCTCCCAAGGTATAGCAGGTAAACCTTGGTTTGTATATATCTCCTTAGCACTCACTTTCACTGTATCCCACCACTTGCCAGCTGCCTCCCTCGGATAGAACACAAACTGTTCCACTCTCATCTCATCGGACGGTGAACCAAATCTAGTATGTTCTCCATCTCTCTAAGCCAACTATCAAGAAGGTTAGGCTCCCCAACTCCCTTATACTCTTTCGGGTTAAACCTCGCTATATAGAGGCTGATTTTAGAATGATCAACCTCCTTCTCCTTATCCTTATCCTTATCTTTCCCCACAGTCTTTAAAGCCTCAGTGAGAGCATCCTGATGCTCCAACATCTTAACGATGTCATCTATGTTCATAAGCTCAGCTCTCGCATACAAAGCAGTATTCTTGGGCGGCATCTTGAAACTATCATAGAAAAAGGGGTGGATATAAACATACGCGCCAAAACCTCAAAACAAGAAAACACGCTGCCCAGACCCCTACTCGATCGAGTTCCCAAACATACTCGATCGAGTAACGGGCTACTCGATCGAGTGCCCTCCATACTCGATCGAGTGCCCCAACATCAGACCCCTAACAGACCTTCTGATCTCTAACATACTCGACCGAGTAGCTAGGCTACTCGATCGAGTGACCCCCTACTCGATCGAGTGCCAGAGGTACTCGATCGAGTGCCCAAAAACATGATTCTGGACTCAAAATCGTCAAAAACCCACCCGATCGAGTCAGTCCCACTCGATCGAGTCATGCTAACTCAGAAACGCTACCCGCATGCTATATCATATTTTAACATGCTAAAAACTTTATAAAACCACATATTATATCATAACTAAGCATATAATGCTACGCATCCTTTCATACGATCTACGAGATCATTATATCATGTTATTAAATGCCACCTTGTAAACATCCAACATGTTATTACTCCAACAACAAGTCTACATATATCATTAACCTTTCTTTCACATTCTCAACTTTCTACTTCAAACATCCAACAATTACACACACTCATCACATTTTTACACAAGCTAACCAAACAACACATACGACCTTGACATACACCCCCCATGTGACCGGTTCAAAATTGTAGGGCAAGTTCGCGACTTTAGGACGTCTCCCAAGCCTTTGCATTAGCTCCTACAACTTTTACCCCGGGTTCATTTTAATTGACTCCCTATGTTCATTAGGTTCATTGGTTACAGGTTTCAGGATCGTCGCTCTGATACCATTTGTAACACCCCCATACTCCAAGTGCCTTACCAGGACCACTCAGGTATGAAGACATTACCATCTCGGTTACCCGAGGCAATGATAATCAAATAAACAATGAAGAAACAACGTTTAGTTATAAATACTTAGCGAAGAGTTACAATTCTCAAAACCAAACCAAAAGTTTAATACATGTTCTCAAACTGACTGTTCTAACTGAAATGTAAATAGACTAATAAGCTACAGCGGAAGACTCTTATCATCATGTCGTGGCAATCCCAGCTATCCCAGTACTCATCTCAATACCTGCTCAATATCTGCTCACCATCCCCGAATGGATCACCGCAGGTTTACAAAACAACACCGGGGTCAGTACTAATCACACAACTCAATATATATTAACAATAAGATAAACAGACGACTTAATGTCACACACACACAATCACGCCAAATCCAATCGTCTCAATCATCGATCGTCCACTTTGGACCAGCCCCGCCGATGGGGGACCGCAGCCGTACCCACCAAATCCCCGCTCCACATAGTGAGCGATAACCCCGTCCATTAATGTGCACATCCCTTACGTGGCGGGTTCCACAGAAGGCGAAACTAGGGCGTGAAGCCACTCCCGCAAGTGACCTCACTCAGCCGAGGCCACGCTTCGCGAACCATAGACAACGATCACAATCACAATCACAATACAATTACTATATCAAACAATCAATCTCAACACATCAACAATCATCCCATGATGGGACTAATACTGAGTAGGAAATCCTACCTAGAAAGCACACTGTCAGACGGTCTCTGCTGCTGTATCAAAAAGCTTCCTCTATGAACCCTCCTCCTATCATACGACATATAAACGCTACCAAATCACATACTACACATAAACCCCCAAATCCCTAAATTAGGGTTTAACCAAAATAAAGGAAAGATAATAAAAAGGGTACATAGATCTTACCCTCGACGCAAGGAACTCAACGGTATAACCAACGATGAGAACCGACCTCCCAAACTCCAAGAATTGCTAACAATGCGATTAAGATGGTGAACTTGCTTGCTTTCTCTCTTAAACAGTAATTTAGGTTTTGCGAAAGTGATTTAGAAACAATGACGGAAGGTTATATATCTTAATCGCATAATTAACAAAACCCGAGAAAACTCCCCGTAAAACCGGTTACTCGATCGAGTACCCAACGTACTCGATCGAGTACCCCCCCTACTCGATCGAGTATCCTAGCTACTCGATCGAGTACCCAACAGGTCAGAAACTTTTCTAAAACGCAACTTACCCTTACTCGACAGAGTAAGGCCTACTCGATAGAGTACCCAAAGACTCATAAATACGGAGTATTACAATTAGTCTCTTTCCAAGTTGATTCGTATCGCTTGGTTGAGTCGTATTCTTATGATAATGCCTTTATGCTATACCTTACTGCTTGACTTATCCTTACGCCTTACTTGTGCTGTTCTGGCAAGTGCGGTTTTGATTACTTATGTTGTTCTGGCAAGTACGATTTTGATCACTTGTCCTGTTCTGGCAAGTGCGGTTTGGTCACTTGTGCTGTTCTGGCAAGTGCGGTTTTGGTTACTTGTACTGTTCTGGCAAGTACGATTTTGGTCACTTGTGCTGTTCTGGCAAGTGCGGTTTGGTCACTTGTGCTGTTCTGGCAATTGCGGTTTTGGTTACTTGTGGTGTTCTGGGAATTACGATTTTAGTCACTTGTGTTGTTCTGGCAAGTGCGGTTTGGTCACTTGTGCTGTTCTGGCAAGTGCGGTTTTGATTACTTCTGATGTTCTGGCAAGTACGATTTTGGTCACTTGTGCTGTTCTGGCAAGTGCGATTTTGTCACTTGTGCTGTTCTGGCAAGTGCGGTTTTGGTTACTTGTGATGTTCTGGCAAGTACGATTTTAGTCACTTGTGTTATTCTGGCAAGTGCGGTTTGGTCACTTGTGCTGTTCTGGCAAGTGAGTTTTATCATTGTCGGCCTGCAAGGGGAATTATATTTAATGAGTAGTAAATGTCTTGCTTGGTTATAAATATTTTCATTGTTTGGATGTGAGAGTCTTTAGTCCTATCAGATACTAGAGGTGAGATGCAAGCCTTTTAGTTGCGATATGATTGTCGGGATTGATGTTCCCATCCGTTCTTATGGTGAGATATACCATAAGTATGAATGTGACATTAGTAGCCACGTCCCGTGAAATATTTGATAAGTGGTTTTCCAAGTGATGGCTACAGTTTCTATTCTTGTAATTTGCATTGTTTGATCCCTTACTTAACTGCTTCAAATGATTCGGATTCTAATCTGATATCTATGTTGTATTTCCTTGAAATGCGTGCTTTTGTATAAATGACCGTATTCTTGTATTTCATATCGATTAATTGTCTCACATGAATAGTTGAATCTTTATTATGCTAGTGCTGATCTATCTTGTTCCATCTCATTTAATTGTCATGTTTAAATATAGACTTGATATTCATATCTTTTGTAAGTATCTTATATGACTTGCCCGATTTAGTTCTTTGTTATGTTCATTTTGACAATTTGTAGTTGGGAGAACCTTGAGTTACTCCCCACTGACTGTGGCATTCATGTTTACATGAATGACAGGTACTAATTGGTGCATTTATGGGGTGAAGACATGTGTGAGTTAGCGAGCACTTTGGCCTTGTAGTCGGTTTATTAGGATTGCTTAGACTCACCTTTTATCGTATTGTCATTCGAGGGATATATTTTCCCTCACTTTGACTATCACGTTTGTATAATTTAAATCTTTATTTACGCATTCTTTATTTGTGTTTTAGATTTTAATGAATCCGCGCTTTAAATTTTAAAAGTTTCAAAAAAATTCCTAATTTCTGCTTGAATTCATAAGTTATGTTTTCCGCGTTTTTGCGGGGGTTCACACCTACTCCGCGATGCCCATTTCATTCCTTTGCTCCTCAAATGTACCATTCCTGCATTAAACATTAAATAGCGGAAGTATCAACATTCTAACATAAAAGGCATGTAAATGATATAAACTAGCATGCAAACCGTATCAAAAGTAATTAAGGGGAGGCATAAATATGTATATAATTATGACTCGTCAAACTCCCACAAACCATCTCTTTGCTTGTACTCAAGCAACGCATCACACAGTACAAAAGGCAATCATACAAATGGCGAATAAACAACTCAGCGCTAATGTTTAATGCACAAACGAATCCCAAACTATCCATATCTGTAACAAAATACTCCCTCCGTCCCGGTCAATTGTTATCTATTTCCTTTTTGGAGTGTATCACTCATTTGTTATCTATTTCTACTTTTGATAAATTTAGGCAAGTGGACAAGTGGGGTATGTGATATGGGCAAGTGGACATGTGAGATAACTCTTTTATTTATCATTATTTTTCTCTTCTTTTTCTCATTTTCTTGGTCTTTGTGCCGAAATGAATACATAACAAATGACCGAGATGGAGGGAGTAGTAACTAAAGTGTACCAATAAAACAAATTCAAAGGTGCGGGAAATAGAAAACGCACCTCAAGTCTCAAGTCACCTATGCTGACTCATGTATGACTCATCATAACAGACTATGATAGCCTGTCAACTATATTCTAGACTCTTCTAGGACTTTCTACTAAGTTAGTATCTATGTTAGAAGCACATCAACGTAGGTTAGAGGTAGGTAGGCTAGTGTCATCAGTGTGCATTATCATGTGCATCATCAATATCTCCAATAGAAGCTTGATAATATTTCTCATTACAAGGTTACATAATATAGTCAAGAATACAAGTGTGAAAGGATAATATTGATGATAAGTAGGTTACATAATATAGTCAACTATACAATCAATTAGTGAGGAAAATAAGTAGGAGAATCACTAATTGATAGGCAATTATTTGATACTGATTTCGTGTGATATGGAAGGATTAGTTGCCTGATTTGGTTGCTTATTTGATTTAGTCTGATCATATATGACCATATTGTTTTCTTTTCGTTTACGGACATATCAGATTTCTTGGCATTCTGATACATCAAGAGATCAACTATGTTATGGTGTGATACACAACTACACACGTAAATACCAGATATGGCATATAGGAAACACATTTTCTTTCGGTGAATGATATGAGTTTAGTTTCACTAACTTGATAAATTATTTTTTTAGGGTTAATTGATAGCAATAATCCATACTATTACCCACATTCTCAAAATAATCCAAACTACATTTTAATCTAAAATAAACCATGGTATTGCCTTCATTTGCTCATACTGCCCTTAGGTGATTTTTTACCTATAAACAAAGGTAAATCAACCGGTGATGTTTTTTTTCTTTTTATTTATACTTTCTTCCTCCTTCGTAACAATCCCATCACGAACCACCAGTACACCCAACCCAGCCAACCACCTCCACCCTTCATCAACCATTTACACTACCATTACTTCACCAACGTTAAGCACCAAGGATTGGGAAGCCTAGCAGACTGGAGCGGAGCGGAGTAATCAGAGTTTATTATGGGTGAACCAGATTGTGCTCTCAAAAATCGGGTTTATTACAGTCCCACCACCCTCATCCTCTCCAAATCAACAATATGTAGAACCCAGAATCCATGATTAATGATGATTACATACACCCGTTTAATTACTCAATAATAATAATAGATCTCAATCATGCAAATCTCAAGGGTAAAGAACTCTCTTTCTCACACAATTATCAATCTTACATCTCTAACCTACCAAATTTTCAGGCACTTCCTATACTTTCGAAGACCTTGAATTAACAAAATCAGAAATAATTCCAAATAAAAAACAGAAAAAGGTAATAGAATGAATACGAGATCAACAAGAGCAGCAAACGTTGATAAGAAGAGTCGGTAGTGAGGGCTTTGGAGCTGGTTAAAGATGGGTTATGCCCATTAGAACGACTGGTTTCACCTAACAATGACGGGTTATGCCCATAAGAATTTTAAGGGATTTTGTTGATGGGTTGACGATTTAAAGGATAACGAATTGAAATTGGGGTTTGGAAGGAAATAGGGAAAAAGAGAGGAGAATTATTGATGGTTTGATGATTATAGAGGTCTGATGTTCATTGTTTTGTTGGAGTGGCGACGGAGACGGGGGGACGAAAACGCAGAACTGAAAGAGGAAGAATGGAGTTTAGAGGAGGTTGGAGTGAGGTGGTGGAGTCCTACAAATGTTTATTGGTGAAGGTAATGTCGTATCAATCCGTCTTGCTTGTGACGGATATACCCGTCGAAAGCTTGCGACGGGTCGGATAATGCCGTTTAACTGATAAATGGGTAGACAACCGGTACTGTGCGCACTGTGCGTGTAGGGATGTAAAAGGCACTGTGCGTCTGACATTGAACAGTGACAATTGAGAGATTTTTTATTAAAAAATCAATTTAATTTTGTGTCATTCCCCATGCATCCTTGAAACCACAAAAATTGAATCCATTTCAATTAACCTAATTCATTCAATCGTCCAATATTCTCTCTAAATCTCTCTAGAAATTTTTCCTTCTCTCTCAACCTCTCTTTCTCTCAAAATTGAAGATCTTCCTAAAAATCATCCAAATAATCTGTCAATATTTTCATAAAAATGCCAGCAAAACGGAAACCAGTTAAGAAGAATATGAGAGCAACTAAAGCAGTAGATGATGTCGGGAATGTAAGAGGTAATCTATGTCAACATATAATGTCTCTTGTACATGCAAATGATAATAATGGTGGTTTTTTCGATTTTATTGTTTGTGTTTTCGATTTTTCGTTCAATAATTGCATATTTTTAATCTTTGATTGTTTGGATTTTTCAACAGAGTTTGTTTATATTTTGGAATTTATTGTTTATGTTTTGGATTTTATTGTTTATGGTTTTGATTTTATTGTTTATGCTTTGGATTTTTGGATTTTATTGTTTATTTTTCCGATTCTTGGTTTAACAATTGAGATGGTCACAAAGTTTGTTAAAATAGGTACAACTTGTGTATTAGACAAAATTGGTATTTGTTCCCAGTTTAGGATTAAATGTTGTTTATATATGGTCGTAATTTGACTTGAATTGGATGTATGTTTCTTACCTTAACATGTTATCAATTTGCTTTAAAATGTAGGTAGATGACATTATTGTTTAAAAGATGTATTTGTTATGTATTTGGGTGTATGTTATTTGTAACCATTTTAAACTTAATTCTTTTTGTCATTATTTTTCAGTGGTTTAATAATCGGTACATGCTAATTTTTTTCAGTTTATTTGTTTATTTATTTATTTTTTAATTTTTAATTTTTGTTTGATTTTGATTTTGTTTATGACACATGCAAAGTGATTTGTTTTTTTTTATATATCGTTGTTAGATGCAGGCAAATTGGTGACAACTGAGCCGATTGAGCAGTCAAAGCCTCAAGGAAAGAAAAAAGTGGTGGCTGCGAGGGTGGGTAGTCCGTGAAAGGGTCACTTTTTGAGCATAAACTTTTTCACAATTGTTCCCACAATTTGTCAACATGTAACCAGCTATTGAATGGTTACATTTCCATCAACAATATAACTAATTGGCAATATATCTGGGTTATTGAGGAATGTTAGAATGATTACATATTAAAACACTAGTGTTCATAAATTTAACAATTATGTTATCATTTTGTGTACGGTAATATATTTTTCAATAAGGGCACGTATTTCTGTACATGTTCAAAACATATTAAGTATGCATGTTAATTCTTTACATATTGATATATAAGAATATGAACACAATTGTTTATAATTTTAACAATTATGTTACCAACTTCTATATGGTAACATAATTTTTAATAATGGTAACGTTTGAATTTCATAGCGCCATAAGTACATCTCGTAAATAAGTAGTTACTTCGAATAATCTGCCACAAGTTGACATTGTGACATTAGTACAGAAAATATAAACATTCATTAGATATACAACAACATGTGGCTTTAGATTGATTGTACCTATACTAGTTGAAAGGGCCACATTATAACTAAAAGTAAAGACATTGTTGAGATGTACACGTGCATTTACATAATCTTTCAATTGTTTATATATTTATTCATTATGGTCCCAAAAGTATGTGACTTTTGAATTAATTACGCAAGTCAACAGGGTGACATTATAGCCAAAAGTAAAGACATGCTTTAGATATACGAGAACATGTGACATTGAATTAACTACGCAACATGTGACATTGTACTCTAAAATGGTAACACTGTGATTGACAAAAGAACGCCTAAAAGTAGTCACAGTGTACGCTAAAATGGTTACATATATGACTGACTGTATAAATTTAATATTTGGTAAAAATGGTGACACTGTACTCTAAAATGGTAACACTGTGATTGACAAAAGAACTCTTAAAAGTGATCACACTGTACGCTAAAATGGTTACATATATGACAAAGTGTATAAACAAGACAAAACGCAGTGTATTTGTGCTCATTATTATGTTATTTTTAATAATCAACTACCACAAACCTTCATCCAAAATTCAATCAACATCAACTAAAACAACTTAAAATCTCATCATCAACAACAAAAAGAACATCAACAACTTCATGTAAAATTCATTCAACAACAACATAAACATCATCTTAAAATCTCATTAACAAAATCTTAGAATCTCATCAACAAAAACAACTTAAAATCTCATCATCAACAACAAAAAGAACATCAACAACTTCATGTAAAATTCATTCAACAACATAAACATCATCTTAAAATCTCATTAACAAAATCTTAGAATCTCATCAACAAAAACAACTTAAAATCTCATCAACAACGACAAAAACAACATCAACGATTTGATCCTCTGTTGCCGTCGTAGCTACCTCATCTACCATGTTTTTATTTATTTTATTTTTTGGGTATAATGTATTTGCAATTTTAGATGAAGATTTGGTTGATAGAATATGTTATTGTTGTTGAATGAATTTTAGATGAAGATTTGTTGATAGAATATAAAGATTTGAAGGAAATTTTTTTGAAATTTGGCAGCATGGAAGGAGTAGGGTTTGTGAGATGATAGAGGATGGAATGAGACGTGAAGAAAGGATAAAGTTGATTGGTGATGTTTCACAAGCAAGCATTTAATGCAAATGTACCATATGTTCCCTATATTTTATTGAAAACTCAGTAAACAATTGCATGTAGTAAAGTGTTATCCGGCCCATTTTGCTCAATGTGGTATCTATTCGACCCGTAGCTTGCGACGGGTAACGCCGTCGCAAATGAGAATTTCTTTCGGTGAATGATATGAGTTTAGTTTCACTAACTTGATAAACTATTTTTTTAGGGTTAATTGATAGCAATAATCCATACTATTACCCACATTCTCAAAATAATCCAAACTACATTTTAATCTAAAATAAACCATGGTATTGCCTTCATTTGCTCATACTGCCCTTAGGTGATTTTTTACCTATAAACAAAGGTAAATCAACCGGTGATGTTTTTTTTCTTTTTATTTATACTTTCTTCCTCCTTCGTAACAATCCCATCACGAACCACCAGTACACCCAACCCAGCCAACCACCTCCACCCTTCATCAACCATTTACACTACCATTACTTCACCAACGTTAAGCACCAAGGATTGGGAAGCCTAGCAGACTGGAGCGGAGCGGAGTAATCAGAGTTTATTATGGGTGAACCAGATTGTGCTCTCAAAAATCGGGTTTATTACAGTCCCACCACCCTCATCCTCTCCAAATCAACAATATGTAGAACCCAGAATCCATGATTAATGATGATTACATACACCCGTTTAATTACTCAATAATAATAATAGATCTCAATCATGCAAATCTCAAGGGTAAAGAACTCTCTTTTCTCACACAATTATCAATCTTACATCTCTAACCTACCAAATTTTCAGGCACTTCCTATACTTTCGAAGACCTTGAATTAACAAAATCTGAAATAATTCCAAATAAAAAACAGAAAAAGGTAATAGAATGAATACGAGATCAACAAGAGCAGCAAACGTTGATAAGAAGAGTCGGTAGTGAGGGCTTTGGAGCTGGTTAAAGATGGGTTATGCCCATTAGAACGACTGGTTTCACCTAACAATGACGGGTTATGCCCATAAGAATTTTAAGGGATTTTGTTGATGGGTTGACGATTTAAAGGATAACGAATTGAAATTGGGGTTTGGAAGGAAATAGGGAAAAAGAGAGGAGAATTATTGATGGTTTGATGATTATAGAGGTCTGATGTTCATTGTTTTGTTGGAGTGGCGACGGAGACGGGGGGACGAAAACGCAGAACTGAAAGAGGAAGAATGGAGTTTAGAGGAGGTTGGAGTGAGGTGGTGGAGTCCTACAAATGTTTATTGGTGAAGGTAATGTCGTATCAATCCGTCTTGCTTGTGACGGATATACCCGTCGAAAGCTTGCGACGGGTCGGATAATGCCGTTTAAGCGATAAATGGGTAGACAACCTAAGTCATCGCGCGCTTTGTGCGTGTAGGGATGTAAAAGGCACTGTGCGTCTGACATTGAACAGTGACAATTGAGAGATTTTTTATTAAAAAATCAATTTAATTTTGTGTCATTCCCCATGCATCCTTGAAACCACAAAAATTGAATCCATTTCAATTAACCTAATTCATTCAATCGTCCAATATTCTCTCTAAATCTCTCTAGAAATTTTTCCTTCTCTCTCAACCTCTCTTTCTCTCAAAATTGAAGATCTTCCTAAAAATCATCCAAATAAATCAATATTTTCATAAAAATGCCGCAAAACGGAAACCGATTAAGAAGAATATGAGAGCAACTAAAGCGGTAGATGATGTCGGGAATGTAAGAGGTAATCTATGTCAACATATAATGTCTCTTGTACATGCAAATGATAATAATGGTGGTTTTTTCGATTTTATTGTTTGTGTTTTCGATTTTTCGTTCAATAATTGCATATTTTTAATCTTTGATTGTTTGGATTTTTCAACAGAGTTTGTTTATATTTTGGAATTTATTGTTTATGTTTTGGATTTTATTGTTTATGGTTTTGATTTTATTGTTTATGCTTTGGATTTTTGGATTTTATTGTTTATTTTTCCGATTCTTGGTTTAACAATTGAGATGGTCATAAAGTTTGTTAAAATAGGTACAACTTGTGTATTAGACAAAATTGGTATTTGTTCCCAGTTTAGGATTAAATGTTGTTTATATATGGTCGTAATTTGACTTGAATTGGATGTATGTTTCTTACCTTAACATGTTATCAATTTGCTTTAAAATGTAGGTAGATGACATTATTGTTTAAAAGATGTATTTGTTATGTATTTGGGTGTATGTTATTTGTAACCATTTTAAACTTAATTCTTTTTGTCATTATTTTTCAGTGGTTTAATAATCGGTACATGCTAATTTTTTTCAGTTTATTTGTTTATTTATTTATTTTTTAATTTTTAATTTTTGTTTGATTTTGATTTTGTTTATGACACATGCAAAGTGATTTGTTTTTTTTTATATATCGTTGTTAGATGCAGGCAAATTGGTGACAACTGAGCCGATTGAGCAGTCAAAGCCTCAAGGAAAGAAAAAAGTGGTGGCTGCGAGGGTGGGTAGTCCGTGAAAGGGTCACTTTTTGAGCATAAACTTTTTCACAATTGTTCCCACAATTTGTCAACATGTAACCTTGACTATTGAATGGTTACATTTCCATCAACAATATAACTAATTGGCAATATATCTGGGTTATTGAGGAATGTTAGAATGATTACATATTAAAACACTAGTGTTCATAAATTTAACAATTATGTTATCATTTTGTGTACGGTAATATATTTTTCAATAAGGGCACGTATTTCTGTACATGTTCAAAACATATTAAGTATGCATGTTAATTCTTTACATATTGATATATAAGAATATGAACACAATTGTTTATAATTTTAACAATTATGTTACCAACTTCTATATGGTAACATAATTTTTAATAATGGTAACGTTTGAATTTCATAGCGCCATAAGTACATCTCGTAAATAAGTAGTTACTTCGAATAATCTGCCACAAGTTGACATTGTGACATTAGTACAGAAAATATAAACATTCATTAGATATACAACAACATGTGGCTTTAGATTGATTGTACCTATACTAGTTGAAAGGGCCACATTATAACTAAAAGTAAAGACATTGTTAAGATGTACACGTGCATTTACATAATCTTTCAATTGTTTATATATTTATTCATTATGGTCCCAAAAGTATGTGACTTTTGAATTAATTACGCAAGTCAACAGGGTGACATTATAGCCAAAAGTAAAGACATGCTTTAGATATACGAGAACATGTGACATTGAATTAACTACGCAACATGTGACATTGTACTCTAAAATGGTAACACTGTGATTGACAAAAGAACGCCTAAAAGTAGTCACATTGTACGCTAAAATGGTTACATATATGACTGACTGTATAAATTTAATATTTGGTAAAAATGTGACACCTTTGTACTCTAAAATGGTAACACTTTGTGATTGACAAAAGAACTCTTAAAAGTGATCACATTATGACGCTAAAATGGTTACATATATGACAAAGTGTATAAACAAGACAAAACGCAGTGTATTTGTGCTCATTATTATGTTATTTTTAATAATCAACTACCACAAACCTTCATCCAAAATTCAATCAACATCAACTAAAACAACTTAAAATCTCATCATCAACAACAAAAAGAACATCAACAACTTCATGTAAAATTCATTCAACAACAACATAAACATCATCTTAAAATCTCATTAACAAAATCTTAGAATCTCATCAACAAAAACAACTTAAAATCTCATCATCAACAACAAAAAGAACATCAACAACTTCATGTAAAATTCATTCAACAACATAAACATCATCTTAAAATCTCATTAACAAAATCTTAGAATCTCATCAACAAAAACAACTTAAAATCTCATCAACAACGACAAAAACAACATCAACGATTTGATCCTCTGTTGCCGTCGTAGCTACCTCATCTACCATGTTTTTATTTATTTTATTTTTTGGGTATAATGTATTTGCAATTTTAGATGAAGATTTGGTTGATAGAATATGTTATTGTTGTTGAATGAATTTTAGATGAAGATTTGTTGATAGAATATAAAGATTTGAAGGAAATTTTTTTGAAATTTGGCAGCATGGAAGGAGTAGGGTTTGTGAGATGATAGAGGATGGAATGAGACGTGAAGAAAGGATAAAGTTGATTGGTGATGTTTCACAAGCAAGCATTTAATGCAAATGTACCATATGTTCCCTATATTTTATTGAAAACTCAGTAAACAATTGCATGTAGTAAAGTGTTATCCGGCCCATTTTGCTCAATGTGGTATCTATTCGACCCGTAGCTTGCGACGGGTAACGCCGTCGCAAATGAGAATTTGTGATGTCGTATAGAGGAGTCAGGGAGTATTGGTTTTAATAATTTTTTTTTTTTTTTTTTTGCTTTTAGAAAAAAAAGTTGTGACCTGATTAATAGGTAATAGGTTACCGGGTGTAGTTTGAGAAGATGAAGTTAATAGTACGGTTTATTCTGAGATTGAATATAGTTGGGATTATTTTAAGAAGAACGCCCATAGTTTGGATTATTCTTGTCAAATAACCCTTTTTTTTTTATTGATTGAAGTCGAACATAAGAGATATTGTAATACTTCCTCCATTCAACTCCACTCTACCATTATGTTTCCAATCATTTATCAAAACTTTTCTCTTACTTTTTTTTATTATTATTTACTAACAAATTATAGATTTTTATTTACTATATTTTTGTACAACGGCTATATTCCGTGTAGAAAATTTCGTCTTAATTTTAATCCAAATTCCGTCTAGAAAACTCCAAAAAAAAAAAAAAACTTAAACGTGGATGAACCACAACAACACAGCCCATACAACTTTTGGGAACTCTCCCAAATTAACCCCAAATTCATCCCCCCCCCATCCCCCCCCCCCCCCCCCTATCCAGATCCTTCTAACCATTTTTTAGAAAACTGGAAACCTTCAAATTATCACTGTCCATCATCCACAATCGCGTATCACCATCATCACCAATCGCCCATCACCTCTATATTTCCCCAAATAAACATTATTTTCCCAAATAAAATCCCAAACAAATGATAATAAAATCCCCAAATCACTGATCGCGCATCACCTTCAAATTTCTTAATCAATAAACCAAACTCCATTTTTTACGTCTCACATTTTGATTTTCTAGGTTTCAATTTCACCCATATCTTCATCTATCATTTTTCGTGTTTTCAAGATCTCATTTTTTCAATTTTGGTAAGTCTCATATCTTGATTTTATTGTTTATTTTTATAGTGTGTAATTTGAAATCTTTATTTTTTTCAATTTAAAGGGATAGAAGTTTTAATTTGTTGATGTTTATGTAATGAATTTGGTACACTTTTTAATGAATTCAAAGTTGATCAAAATATATAAAAGTTGAGTTCATTTTGTAGAGAATTTTAAGATAATACCCTTTTATTTATGCTCATATTTTTTTTAATTTTGATTTAATGTACAATTTTTAATAACTCTAATTTTTAACTAGCACTTAATTTTGGCAGAAATGGCAGAGAAGACGGAAGGGTTGAGCTTGACGTTGTCCTTTTTATTTGTACCCAACAAACTAGAGGATGACATGTGTCGGGTCACCAATGTCACCAATTTCTCAACTCAAGGTCATCGATTGACCCTGAGTTATTCAAGGTCACCGAATTACCATCTTAATACCCCCTTAACTATGTCATTAGCATGACCCAATAAGGTCACGATCCGGTTGGTGACCTTGCTTGGGCATGGTCTTATGAATCGGCTCAAATGAAGGCTAAATAGCTGGCCGGCCGTTCACCATTGTTTTACACAAAAAAAAAATTCTGGTTTTGGACAGCCCTAAAAAAAGGTTTTCTAACTAGTCATACCCCTACATATGTAAGGCTATGAGCAACTTTATTAAACGACCTAAGAACATAACTAAAAGATAAGCAATGAAAGAAAGGGAAGAGGAGCTGAATGTCTTCGAGGAGCTTCTTGACAAGATAGGTTGCATTCTCAACCCCTCAAGTTGACAAATACGTTAAAGGCAGTCTCATGAAACTTCCAAATGCAAAAGATTCCAGCTCCTTACCCAAAGAAGAACTTACCGAACTCCTAAGGTTTCAGCCTGAAGTGCTGATTCTGCCTTGATTGCCATGCTAGTTTCAAAAGATATCTCACCAGTATCCGCCAAAACAACCCAGCCAATAGAAGCATTATTCATGCTTTTTCACCCCGCATCCACAATTATATAGGGTTATTAGTTTTTAGCTTTAATAGTATGTATATTAGTCTATCTCTATTATTGTAAAGCCTTGTATTTTTCCGAGATGAAATATAACGGTGACGCTCTCTAATTTCGTTGTTGTCTATTGTTAATAAAAAAAGAGTTGTTTTGTGCTCTATGTATGCTATTTGGGGAGTCACAGAAATCAAATAGAAGAGTGATATGGGGGCCACTCGGTATTACAAAGTTTTAGTACCACCATAATTAAAATAAAAACTATATAAAGTTAATCACTGTGTCATGTTCATTTATTTACATATTTTATTTATGGGTGTTTAAATCACTTGTTTATTTTTTTATATTGAAAATACTTTTAAAAGATAATTTGATTTTACCATCTTACACGCAACCTCCTTCAACTTGTCAGTAAATATAAACACCCACAAATGGTCTCCTCATCTTTCTTTTATCTTTATTATCCTAAAATCAAAGATAAACAAATGACTTGGACGAAGGAGGTAATTCCCCTTCTACTATTGCATTATATGGGCAACAATCAACCTAATCTAAAATTCTAAATATATAAATATCTTAATTAAAATATTATTATAATACTCTTAGTTATCTAATAAAGTACTTTTTTTTAGATTATTTCAATACAGCGTTATTAAAACTCGTGACGGAGAGCTTTGTATTTTTGAGGTCCGACCCGACTCAAATCCCAACTAATATGACTCATGACATACACCAAAAAATAATAATCTTTTATTTAATCAACTCTTATGGTACCATTGGAAATAAATCATACTGTCTCTATTTCATTTTTATTATCCTCTTTTCTCTCTAAAATTATTATCTCTTTTTAAATTTAGTAAGAAAAAAAATTATAAACCCCAATACTTCTCCTAAATATCTAACAACTCACACCTCCATTAAAGTATATGGGTCAAAGTCATAACTAAAAAATACTTGAGAAATTGTTCACTCTTTGATCATAAGTTTAATTCAGTCTCTTTTTGGCAATGGCGTAAACTTATGAGCCTTCGGACTCTATTTAAAAAAGGGTTAAGATGGCAGGTAGGTAATGGTAGTGACATTAAATTTTGGTCTGATAATAATTAGGTTTTTCCACGCCCACTTACCAACATCAATATGGGTGATGATGAAATTAACCGAGATCTTAATCTTTTGGTTAAAGATTTCACTACCCCTAATAAATAATGGGATGTTTTAAAATTATCCAATTTAGTGAATAATGATATAGTTAATCAGATAACTAACATTCCACTGCCACATAATGATATTCCTGATACCCTCTTTTGAGAGTTGTCCCTGGATGGAAATTTCTCTACCAAAACAGCAACATGGTTAGTGCAAGGTTTGTTCGATCAAAGTTTTAACAAATGTGAATTTCAGTGGATTTGGAAATTGGATATTCTCCAAAGTTAAACTTTTTTCTTTGGAAAGCGTGTGTTGATGGCCTCCCAATGAAAGGTAGGCTTCTCAGAAGTCATATTAATGTCCCACCTCATTGTGTTTTGTGCAACATCCTATTGAAAATAAACATCATTTTTTTTTTACAAATGTCCCTTGATTGGTTCTATTGTCCAAGATATGAACATTATTAGCTTTAACAATTTTTTGTCAAATTAGGATAACATTGCAAGTCAAAGTTTTCTTATGAAACTCAATTATCTCAAAGATCTAATTCCAAAAGATGATTTCATTAAGATTATTTTTATTTGGTGGAATGCATGGTTTTATAGAAATGACATTATCTAATGTTCATATTAATTTCAGCAAACTTATTATTTTATGTAATAATAGCATTAACACCTGGAATGAGACTAGACATAAGGATCTCAACAATCCCGAGAAAAACGAGTTAGTTAGAAACACTACTAGTAATAAAGAAATCTGGTGGGAAAAACCTAAAAATGGTTTTTAAAACTAAATTTTGACGGATCGATAAAATAGTTGGGAATAAAGCTGCTTTAGGATACTGTATAAGAGATCATAATGGTAAAGTTGTTTTGTTAGGAGCAAAAAAGTGCGAATCTAACAGCATTCTTGTTGCAGAAGCCCTAGCATTAAAAGAAGGCATTTTAGCAGCTAAATATTTAGGAATCTCAAAGTTAATTGTGGAAGGTGATAATTTATGCGTTATTAGCTCAATTCGCAGTACTTGGCAAATCCCTTGAGAGATTTCTAGTATTATCAAAGATGTGAAATTAGACTTTCATTTCTTCGATGAAGTGATAATTAAACATTGTTTTCGTGAAACCAACAAAATTGCCGACTTTATGGCTTCTATTGGACATAAATGTCCAACTCTTTCGAGGTGGTTTGAAAGCCGGTGACTTCAATTTACCTCACTCATCCGAAAGGATAAGTAAGGTTGATCCTACCCAAGAATATCAATCTAGTTTTCTTACCTTATCAAAAAAAAAAAAACCACATCTCCATTGTCAACGTTCTTCTTTAATTCAAAGGGCCTAGTTACAAAAACAAGTACCTTAAAAAAAACCCTTACATTTGATGGTTTTCTGACCAAGTTATTTTTACAAAAAAGGTACCTTCAAAAGCAACCGTAGATCTTAGGTCGATATAGAAATGCTAAGACCACACTAAGGAAGCACTTGCTTGGTCATGACCTTACTTGGTCATGGTTAATGAGTTAATTATGGTACTTAATTGGTGACCAAAGTTGTTAATTTGTGACCAAAGGTCAATTTGTGACCATACTTGAACAAATTGACCACTTTTGTGACCTTCTATGTGTCCAAATTTGATTGGTGGAACAATTAAAAAAATAAAAAATGATTGAGAATGTTGTAAAGTGGATAATGATTGGGTTGATGACCTAGGTCGCGACCTTCTGCTTGGGAGGGTGAAAATGAGTCAAGATTAATAAGGTGTGATTAATAGTAAAATCGAGTCGCGACCTAGTTAGCGCGACCTTTGCTTGGGATGGTCTTACCAACTTGGCGTTCATTCAAACTAGAGAGGAAATGGCAAATTATTTGGATCTTCTCCGATTCTTTCTCTCCATTTTCTCTCTAATACATTCATATTTTAATATATTTTCTATCTTTATTTATTAAAACATTATTTTATGAAACGATTACAATCATTAGATACTCCATGATTTTTACTTACACTACTAGACTAAAATATTGAAAAAAATAATAATAACAAATGTTTGTGGCAAATTAATTGCATACAAAAAAAACTATTCTCAATTATCATTTTGTAAATTTAGTTAGGATGAAATTAGCTTAATTAGTTACTTTTAGAGCATGTTTGGCCTAAATTGTTGAAAATGAGTTAAAAGCAGAAACATCAAATTGTTGATTATATTTTTATGGGCAAAAAGATGGTTTTTTGGCTTTTGAGAATTTTTTTTTAGCTTTTAAATAATTATGTGTGGCCAAAAAGTGTAAAAACACTTTTAAAAGTCGGGTCAAATACACAATTAATAATTAATGAGGAGAAATTCACTTAACCACTTAAATGGTCATTTTATCTACTCTCTCTCTTTTTTTTACCAATTTGTTCAAAAAAAAACTTTTTTTACCAATTTATCCATAACTCATTCATTTTTTTTTTTACCAATTTTTAAATTTGGCTATGCTCGGTGATAATCCGAGTTTCAAATTTGGCAGTAAATTAAAGTACTAATATAGCTAATAGGCTATATAGGCTCAAGATATTCCTTAATAATATTGTGTCGGAAAATCAATCGGCATTCACCCCCGGAAGGCTTATCACGGATAATATTCTTGTTGCTTTTGAAATCTTTCACCACATGAAGAATTCACGAAGCAACGGGGGTCATATGGCCTTAAAACTCGATATGGCTAAGGAATATGACAGGGTAGAGTGGGATTTTTTGGAGAATGTTCTGCTTACGATGGGTTTCAATGTTGCTTGGACTAACCGTGTAATGCATTGTGTACGGTCGGTCTCTTTTTCGGTGCTTGTTAACTGGCGCCCGGCAGAAGCTTTCGTTCCACAGCGCGGACTTCGACAAGGGGATCCGCTATCGCCCTATTTATTTATCTTGTGTGCCGAGGTCTTATCTAGTATGATGCGAAGGGCTATGGAATCCAGGGCTATTCATGGGGTCCGTGTGGCTGCTCAAGCGCCGTGTGTGACTCACTTACTCTTTGCCGATGATAGCTTGTTTTTTACGCGGGCCAATGTGGTGGAGGTTGCCCGTGTGAAGGACATTCTTACTCGTTATGAAGTAGCTTCGGGCAGATGGTCAATTTGGAGAAAACAACAGTGTCTTTTAGTCGTGGTACTACTATGGCTAGGAAGGCAGCTGTAGCTGAGGCTCTTGGGGTTCGGATTGTGGATGTTCAAGACAAATATCTGGGTCTTCCAACTATGGTTAGTCATTCGAAGAGGGTTATTTCCATGGTGATCAGAGACAAAATTTGCAAGAAGTTACAAGGTTGGCGAGGTATGTTACTCTCAAAAGCAGGTAGGGAAGTGTTGATAAAGGCAGTGGCCCAATCTATTCCCACTTATGCTATGAGTGTTTTTAAGTTACCGGCTAATTTTTGCGACGAATTGCGATCTCTTGTCTCGGGTTTTTGGTGGGGCTCGGATAGAGGGAAACGGAAAATTCTGTGAGTGGCGTGGTCGAGGCTGTGCGAACCCAAATACAAAGTTGGGCTTGGTTTTCGGGATTATATAAGCTTCAATAAAGCTTTGCTTGCTAAGCAAAGCTGGCGTTTTCTAACGAATACTGAGAGCCTAATGTCGCGGATTATGAAGGGTAAATACTTTCCCGAATCATCGTTCTTGGAAGCCCAACTGGGAGAGAACCCGAGCTATACTTTGCGAGGCATATGGGAGGCGAGAGAGGTCCTACACTTGGGTATTCGACGGAGGATTGGAGATGGGGCGAGTACAAGGGTGTGGGCTGACCCATGGATCCACGGGACTCAAACTCGAAGGGTTATATCTCCGAGAAGGAATGCTAGTGCGGATATGCTTGTGCAGGAGCTCATGAATGAGGGAGGTACGGGCTGGAATGTGACGAGGGTTAGGGAGCTTTTCCTGCCTTTCGAGCAAGAGAGGGTCATTAGGATACGTATTAGTGATAATAAGCCGGTTTATAGATGGTGTTGGGATCCGGAACGAGATGGTATTTACACGGTGAAATCCGCATACCGTCTATTAAGCGCAGCTGAAGAGGAGGTCCCAGGGCAATCTAATGGTGCGGCTGAACAAGCATTGTGGAACAAGGTATGGAAGAGTGACGCTCTCCCTCGTATTAAAAGTTTTTTCTGGCAATTGTGCCTCGACGCCTTAGCCACACGAGTTAACATAGCAACCCGGATGAGAAATGGAGCTGACAACTTGTGCCCGATTTGTAACTGTTTTGAGGAGTCGTGTTTTCATCTTGTGCGCGATTGTGGGTGGGTGGGATGGGTTTGGGAAGGGGTCGGGATGGAGCTAAAGAAGGGTGAGGGTTTGAGCGGGTGAGGGAGTGGGTAGAGGAGGAGTGGAGGGAGTGGAGCGCGAGAGAGTGCATGATCTTCATGATGAGGTGTTGGGCGATTTGGGAGGCGAGGAACAAGTGGGTTTTTGAGGGCAAGAGGATCCATCCTGATGCGGTGTTGAGGAGGGTACGTGGACTCTTACGGGAAATGCTGGAGGGAAAAAGGGGTTAATGAGGGAAGCAGTGGCGGGTCGGGTGAGGTGCAGGGTGAGGGAGAGGACGGGTGGGTGAGGCCAAGGCTTGGGGAGTTCAAAATCAACGTGGATGCAGGAGTTATTAGCGGCGTTGGGACAGGCTTGGGAGCGGTTTGTCGAGATGAGGGGGATGGTATGTTGTGGGCCCTGACGGAGCAGGAGGATGAGGAGCGAGATCCGACGGAGGCGGAAGCTTTAGCTATCCTTGCAGGGGTTCGTGAAGCTAAACGAAGAGGAATGAGGCGAATTGTTGTGGAAGGTGATTGCTTGAGTGTCATAAACGACTTGCAGAAGCGGAGACAAGGCCGAACCGATATTTTTTTTATTTACGACGAGATTTTTGATGTTTGTATTTCGTTTGAGTACTGTGTTTTTTCTTTCACTCGTAGAAATTTTAATAGCGTCGCTCATAGCTTAGCACATATCGACCCATGGTTTGTTGGGTGTAGAAGATGGGACGATGATGTGCCTCAAAACATTGTTGATTGTATTGCTCGCGATCTTTTATCTATGAAGTAATACCCTTCCGGGTTTTCTCAAAAAAAAAAAAAAAAAAAAGTACTAATATAGCGTTTGGGTGTAATTTAACCCGGTTGAGTCGGGTGTAAATGTGTAATAAAGGTAGCTGAAGTACGGACGTAAGAGCTTCCACAACCATGAGGATAACACTCCTTGAAAAATTGAGGAATAGCAAAATTAGAACAAATTAGAACTCCAACCATGAGGATACATCCTCAATTATATGAGGAAGAAAACACTGCGTGAAAAATCAAAGGAGAAGACGAGGAGAACAATGTGGGGTTTGCAGTAGAAAAAGTACAATTTTTAATTGAATTTGGCACAAAAGACAAAGATGAATATGTAATTGAATTTGGCACACTATTTGGGTGGAGGATGGATCCTCTCCATTACCCCTTATCTCCATTTTCTTCCATTTCCTCTAATACAACAATATAAAATTATTATTCCCTCTACACCTCTTCAAAATAGCGAACCGTTAGATCGTTCCGAAATAAAATCCGGACCCTTAAAAGGCACTGGAAGGTACTGGAGAAGGTGGAGTACTGGAGAGAATCTTTTTGCATTTGGGTGTACTTGATTGTTATTATCTTTTCAGTTATTTACCCCTCAATTTTCAATTTTACCAATAATTATTATGTTATTATCTTTTTTGAAAAAAATAATTACATCATAATTTCTAGTTTTTTTCTCTCTACACATAGGTATTAATATTGACATATATCCACACATTTTTTTCTTTTCTTATTTCTTTGATTTTCTTTACTCTATTAGATATCGTTTTTCTAATGGACGTCTTACCTTTTTTCTAAAATAAAACTGAAGTCGGTAATTATCGAGTTGTAAATCCGAACAAATTACGAAAATAGATTTTTAATGTAAAAAATGTGTGGGGTATGTTAAAGTAAGAGAAATAAATGATGAAAGAGAGTTATGAGGAATAAGTGTAAATTATTGTTGGAATTGTAAAATTAAAAAGTTGAGAAATAATAAGGTAGATGAGTAAGAAGTAATAAGAGAGAGTGAGATGAGGAAGGGTATTGAGCATGGTGGAGATGGTCTAAGGTAACATGCATGATGTGGATTCGCGTAGAACATCACCCCACCACATTGCTTTTTATTAAAAAATGAAATAAAAGTACACCAACTTTATCTTGGAAACCCGTCGAAGTAGTCTGATGTGGATTCGCGTAGAACATCACCCAACCTGAACAAGGGTTTGAAGAAAAACAAACAAACTTTAAAATCCGTAAAAGAAGAAGACCAAATACAAACTCTCATTAAAAACGGTACTATTCGTTTTAAACTTAAAATTAAAATGGATCAATACTATTCGTTTTAAACTTAAAATTAAAATGGATCAAATAATAGATGCAAATGTTTCTTTGTGGTTCTATATATAGGTATACAAGAACTCTTAAGCATATGTAGTGATAACACAATAATATACTCACTGAAGTATGAAAAAAATGAATGATCCATCACAAAACAATCCTATTGCTGGAGGTCGACTCCAGCAATTTATAGGTTTCATGTGGTCGGCAATGACGGTCTTATGGGGCATAATGCGCTTTTACCACACGCAAGGTGATTTTCAATTATATAATTCTTTAATTTATTACTCGTAACTCATACAAAAACAATGTTTTTGTATAGTAAAAAGGCCAGTTTTAATCATCTTCATTTTTTTCCAATTCGTAATTCATATTCCTGTTGATAACTATAGTTACATAATTATAGTTTCTTTTCCATCTTACCGAACGATTGTTTTTAAAAGTGGTATTAGGAGCGTTTGATCATCCCTGGATAAAATAAAAGGAGTATGTTATTCTTTTATAAGCTTGTGTTAAGACCGTCTTATAACGTCCAACCCGATTATCGCTAATAAGCATGTACGGATGTCCCTCATATTTAGTTAGTGTAGAATTTGTATTGTATGAGATAGGTTATTACATGTTACGTCATTAAGATATGGGGTCTTTATTTGTTCATTCCTTTTTGGTTATACTGTTATTTAATTAATAGGGGGCCGGGGTTTGGGTATCAACACCAAAATCCCCTATTTTCACCTCCCTTGCCGGTCGCAAGGTGGCCGATATCGTGTATAACCACCGTTGCTGATTAACAACCGTGGTGGGGGTGAGCAGAAGTGGTGAGTCGGGGAGTATGCCTGGTGGTTGTAGGGTGGGTTGGGTAGGGGTGGTGGTTGGGTGATTGTTGCCAAGCGTACCCTTTAAATTCCATTATGTATAACATATGTTTTGATTAATGTGCAATTAACCTAATTAACATCATCTTATTTTGAATTCAATTTAACTGCATCGTTTCTTTAAAATTTACTTTGATATAGTAAAAAAGAAATTGTTTTAACATTTTTCTTAATCAGATATGGAGTATAAGATAAAAAAATATGATATACTTTACATATTATTTAATATATTTTTTATGTAGTGGAGCAATTTTATAGGAGATATCTTTTTTTTTTTAGGAAAAATTACAATTTATCACCTATTATATTCCATTCTTTACAATTTACCACCTATTATGTTATACTTTACAAATAACCACCTAACTTTTATGTTACTCCCCACCATTCTCACCTATTTTATATTCTAGTGACAGTTTTGTGTAATTATCAACTCGATTTTATTTTATCGTCTTACATAATTTTGCATTGACCAATATACCCTTACTCCTTACATTAATTAATAATTACCCCCATATCGTGTCTTCAACTCCAACCCCTAATTCTTCCCCAGAAATCATCTCTTCAATTCCACATAATCTGACTCCTTCCCCATCAATCCACCACATAAATCACCAACCTTCGACCATGACAACATCAAGCTCACCACACAAAACACCATCTACCTCCCTTTCCACCTCCTTAATCTCCACCGTGAGCCTCCGGTCCACCACCTACACCCCGACATCGACACCAACACCAACACGAAACACCTCCTTTAATTCCGCAACCCCACTATCCTCGTCCTCCAATCCGTTTAACTACTTCTCGCTCGGACCACAGCAACAGTCCAGCAAGAGTCCAGAACCGGCGCCGAGTTTCCGCTGCTACACCCCTAAAATTCTTCGTCAATTACATGCCCAAATCATTGTTTCTGGTACAACCAACAATGTTTATATTTCCAATTGTTTGATGAAGGATTATACTTCTTTCGGTTTAATCTCTGATACCTATAAAGTATTTGATCAAATTCAAGATAAAAATGCAGCTTGGACGATTTTGTTTTCTGGGTTCACAAAGAGAGGACATTTTTATGAAGCTGTAAATTGTTTTTCGAAAATGTAGGTAAGTGGAGTAGAACCAATAAGGAAGATTGCCCAGGAACGGAGCTCAAGTGTGGCTCAATTGTAACGAATACAAAACCCCAATTGAAGAAACAAATAACCCACAAAGATTGCAAAAGAGAATACAATGGGGAAGAACATGAACACATAATCATAATTGGAGACTGGTTCGAAAAAAAATAAAGGAGGAAATGAACTTGAATGAAGTCGAGTCTGGGGAAGAACACTAATAGAAACATGATTTCTGGGGAAGAATAGGAGTTCGGGATGAAGACACAGCTTGTGGGGAATAAAAAAAAGTATATGTAATGTAATGGGTGTAACTGTGTAAGGGCATATCGGTCAATACAAATTAACGTAAAACGATAAAATGAAGTCGAGTCGATAATTACACAAAACCGTCACTATAATGTAAAATAAGTGAGAATGGTGGGGATGAACATGAAAGTTAGGTGGTTATTTGTAAAGTATAACATAATCACTAAATCTCATTGAAGACGGGCGATATCCGTCACAAGTTTGTGACGGATACCGTTTCCTCTCACAAAATACCCATTGAGAGGTGAGTAGAAAGCACATGGGGGTGTCCCACCTTGTCCCCTCTCCCTTTTTGTGAGAGGTCACAAGCTTGTGACGGGATTAGCCCGTCACAAGCAAGACTAGCTGTAACATAATAGGTGGTAAATTATAAAGAAGGGAATATAATAGGTGGTAAATTGTAATTTTTCCTTTTTTTTATTTAAGATATACACTATAAAAATCATGAAGGAAAAAAGCATCACATAAAATATTTTATTTTTTATTTTTTATGTTATTTTGAGGAAAATAAAACTAACTGAGGAAAATTGAAATAAATGTTTAATTGCGCTTAATTACACATTAAGCAAAAACGTATAAAACTAATTTGAATCTAATAAAACTTAAAGAGTCTTTTGCACATAAAGGCAAATATTTAGGGTCAATTTGTTAGTTTCCCAAATACTACTACGTACATAAAACGGTTCTTAGGAGCAATTCTTAAACTTTAGGGCTACTCCCCTTACTATTAAGAGAAAAAAAATTCTCTTAATTTTTCCTCCAAAATGCATCTTAAAAAGAAAACAATTGAAACTTTTCTTTGATAAACTACTAATTTTAGACCCGTGTTAAAAAATGCACAGGTTGTTTTTTAAGTATTATAGTGATTTTTTTTTCCGATTTTAAATATTTTTATTTTTATCAATATAAGTATTTGTTATGTATTACTATGTTGATTTTTTCGATGTTAAAAAAATCACCATAATTATTTAATTAGTATAATTATTATGGCATTTTTTTATTTTCATTTCAGTAATATTTTTGCGAGATCTTTTAGACCTATATTTGTTATGTTGGTTAATTCCTTAGTTATTAAGGCGTTGTTTGGCCGGCCTTTTAGAAGTATTTTTCCACTGAATAAGCAAAAGCTATGTCAAACAATCAATTTTGAAAACGTTAAAATAACTTCTTTTAAGCCCAAAAGCCAATTTTGAGAGCTAGAAGTAAAAGTACCACAATTTGGTGCTTCTAACTTTTACTTTTATTTTAAATATTTTTAATGCGTAAACGACAAATTGTATGTTGTAAACATGTCAAAAAAATAAAATTAATACTTATTTATTCATATTTTTTAATTCTCTACAAATGGAGACCGCCATCTTGTTATGCTTTTCAACAAAAAATTTCATTTTTCATCCGCTAATATTAAAAGTTTTGTTAAGAAGTCGTTTTTTTTTTTTTGTAAAATGTTAGGCCAAACACCAACAATTTTATCAAGAAGTAACTTATTAAAAAACTTATTTCTAAAAACAAAAACAGTTTTCCTAAAGCGGGGCCAAACATGCCTTAAAATTTACTTAGTTAATGATGCATTAAAAATTAGTGAAGTAAGAAATTAATTGATCAAAATTTATGTAAGTGAGGGTATAAGTAGTGGTGGGATCAAAAATCTTTGTATCTCCTTAATTTAAGCAGCCAATCAGAAGTCTTAAAAAGACGGCTTTTATATAATGTAGATTATCTTTTCCTTAAAACATAATCTTTATAATTATACTCTAACCTTCTAATTAAATTCATAATTATGATTTCTTTCATTATAATAAAATAAAATTTGAATTAAATTATCGTCTATAAGTTGTTAAAATTTTCACAATATAATAATGATTCCTGTAGAAAATAACTTAACAAAATATTTGCTATTAGATTCGTGACAAAAAAAATTTCATTAAAAAACTTGAATGAAATCCGTAGTTTTATGGTAAAAATAGTACTTTCAAAAAATATACATTTCATAACTTTACTCAATTCTTTTTTGTTAGTTTTCCATTTCATTTTTTTTGTTTCATATTAAAATACAATGGAGTGAAATAATAAATATTAAAGAGGTGCCAATTTAAATAATACCCTAAAAAAAATAAAAATTCTATATATACCGCGCATTCACTACTGCGCGAGATCTATACTAGTAAGAGAGTATTTTGTTAAAAGATTTTGTAAATGGAATAATTTTTTAACAACGCTATACAAAAGGAGTAATTATTCACTCTTAATTAAGAATTTGTGTTCTGACTTAGCTTAGTTGGTAGTTGGAAAAGATATGAGAGGTGGTGCTCATGATCTGAGTTTAAATCCCTACAGCATCAAAATTATCTTTATGGCTCCTATGTACAAAAAGAAAAAAGTTTCTGAGTTATTAATTTTTCTACCTCACTATTTATTGAAAGCGAGAAAGTTTACAACAAGATTAATAAATTTTGCAACAAGGTTTACCAACTTAAACTAATTGTACATATATACTAGTAGTATACTACGTTAAATTCTCTACAACTAGTGGTATAATTATCCAGTATCAATTAAGTATGGAGTAAAATTCAGTATAAAGGTTGCATGATTCACTTTTGGTCGGTTAGATCAGTTTCGGCAAAATATGTTTAAGGTACTCATGATATTGTCAAATTATTTTGGACGTAAATAATTAATCATGTTTTACAACGTTCCCGACTTGAACTCACGTTAAAAAAATTCATTTTATGATAAATTTCAAAAACCTAAATTAATTCTTTACAACTAGTGGTATAATTATCCAGTATCAATTATTGTTTGTAGTATGTGCTACGTTAAATCTTATCTTTATTAATTCAGAAGACAATACTCAATGGAGATTAAGCCACGTCATTTGTACATCCATTTTTTTTTTTTGGAAATTTAGGTTATGATGGGTCACGTTGGTGTGCAAAGAATTTATTTATTCAAATCGTCTGCCAATACAAACATGCGACAATTACCGTCTTAGAAATTCTTTTTTGAAATAATTACATACAATCGGAATAAATGAAATTAATTGCATGTAATCGGAATGAATTAGATAATTACATAATTAATAATTAGATTATTATAATAGAAATACAAATAAAAAAATTCATCAAAAAAACATTCATATTGACCTAAATACATACCCGTGTAATTTTGCACGGGTTTAAAACTAGTTACTTGTGGTATAGTTATCCACGAAGTGCGGAGTACAATTCACTGTAACTAAAGGTTGTATGATTCATTTTTGATCGGTCGTACATAAAATACTTTTGGACCTTTTGGAGTTTTGGTCGGTTGTATGATCAGTTAGGTGTTTGTCAGTTACGCACCTACGCAGGTCACGTCAAGTCACTCGATTTGAATAGTCATAGTTGCTTGAGACATTTTTGTCTAAAAAGTTTTTAGAAATGAAATAAACATAAAACATAAAAGAGTACGTCTATTAAGAGACGGTCTTTTAATAAGTTTTATTGAAATATTATTGTGTAATTTTAAGAAAAAATGATACTAAAGGTAATAAAATAGGTAGAAATCATGATTAATGATAAAATGAGTACATTTATTATGAAAATAGGTACGAAATTATTATGTTACAATCAACAACAAAAAGGGTACAAAATACAAATAAAAGGGTGCGAAAGATTGATCTCTCAATAACTTAGTGAAAAACCGTCTCTCCTAAATTTTAGTGAACATAAAATAAGATTAGGACTACAGCATCATCTAGTCTAAAAAGTTAGTACTCCGTATTGTTTTGGTTATTGTCATTTTAACACTATTTTCTTTGTTTCATTTGTTTCATTACATTTGTTTTTTGCATAAACACTAAGAAAGTGAAAATAAGTGGAATATGTAATGTTTTTATATATTGAATTACCATTATTTCTTCATGTGTGTGGACCTTATAAATTTTAGACATTTAATTGGTAAAATTATGTACATATAAAGAAATAAGAAATGTAAAAAATCAAATGGAACAGACTAAAAAAGAATACGTAAAGAAACAAATGGAACGGAGGAAGTATTTATTAGTTATTGTTGGACACTTGGACATGTCAAAAGGGTCGGATGGCCGGGTCTCGGGTCAGTTTACAGTACGAGCTGAGTTGAATATGAGTCGGGTCATGGGTTGGGTCAAAATACGGCTGGGTCGAATATGATGTCTCGGATCAAATGGGGTCAGAATACGGGTAAAAAATGTTCAAGACGTCTTTTAGTTTGCCATTTTTAAGCCGAAAAAATCATACTTCTAAAATTCAATATATTTGTTACTTATCGTACTTATATTAAATTATTTATAAAAACTTCACCAAAAAAATTAAATTACTTATAAAAATAAAATTATTTTAATATTTTTTATTATTAAATAATATAAAATTTATATAAAATAATTTTTTTAATTCAAAATACTAAAATAGTTATTTTTCTATTTATTACTTCAAATATAATAAAAAAAATATATTATTTAAGTCAGTTGGAGATTGAAATATATTCAAGTTAGGTCAGTATTATCGGATGATTGATATTTTGAGCCTTGATCATCTGTCATTATTAGTTTTTACTTACACTAGGAGTTGGACTAGGGCGTAAGTAGTAAGCAGTGCAAATCCTGTGTCCCATTGAACTAGGGATAGGTAGTAAGTAAGGGCATTGAATATTCGTTGCGCATCAATGATATGGCCTTGAAGATTTGCCACTGTAAGTCTGTCACCATCTTGAGTTACAGGTTCGACTCATGAAACTGACTAATACTATAAGTTAAATGCAGGTTTGGTACCGGCTGCCAACAATGCCGTAGGTGATGACATAGGGAGCAACACGAATCGAGGTGGTTCTAATGGAGCAACACAAAATGTTGGGAATGTGGATGTTGATGCTAATGGAGATAGAGTTCGAGCCGGATATAATACAAATGATGGTGGAAATCAGACTATTGGTTCTGTTAAAATCAACCGTGGAAGATCTCCATAGAAGAAACTGCTGAAGTGAAGTGCTGAAGTTCAAAATTCAAGTTTGTTTTATGATGTTTACGGGTTTGGAGTCTGTCTAAGTTTTCGTTTTCCTTACTGAATTAAGTTGCACGGGTGTATGATGGTACTGTGGTCGAATGCTTTTGCAAAATGTGAAATAATTTTAAGACTACATTTGGATTTGCAAATGTTTTGTTGAACAAAATAAATGGAGTTCATCAGTAAGCAACTCAACCAGTTGAACATACTGTCTTACTATCTGCAACGTAAACAAAGAGAAGCTCCTTCCCAAATCTTAACAGAACACCTGAACGACTAAACTCCTTTATAATCTACTAGGATTTTTGCTGCTGTTTTATCATCCACCAACATTGCCAAACTCGATACTGCCTATTAACAATATCTCCATATCAAATCATATAAACATGTAAATAGGAACAAATATTAAAGAGATGATTCTAGTGTACATATAGCAATATAATATCCTCTAGAATATGCTCCTTATTCTCTCCTTATTTAAGTCCTTCCTCTCCTATATATACCTTGTATTCTAGCTCATTGTAAATACACTTTCATTCAATATACATCTTTTTTATATGGTATCTAGGAGCTTCAAACGATCGTCCAAAAACCCTTTGCAACCCCGCCGAGCCACCTTCAAACGCCTACCACAAACCAAATTCCCACCCGCCTCCACCATGACCAACACCCAAGAAACCACCATCTCCAACCCTCACGATGCTGCTGCGCCTCTCACCTCCCTTAACCTCAACCACTGCGTGAAACTCACCTCCACGAACTATACCTCATCGCACTTTCAACTTACCCATATACTATTTGGCTATAGTCTCCTTGGCTTCCTTGACGGATCCCACCCTGCTCCATCTCCGACCATCGTTGGTGATGACAAAGTCGAAAAACCCAACCCATCTTATTTCACATGGCTTAAACAAGATGACTTGATTTTAGGTGCCCTTATGGGGACCCTATCCTCGGCTATCCAAGCGTTAATTGTCCGGGCCAAAACCTTGAAAGAGGCCTGGGACATCCTTGCAAGAACCTACGCAAACCCTTCGCGTGCACACATATTACAAATAAAAGACCGCCTTGAGTCGATAGTCAAAACCACTGATCAGTCGATCACTGACTATATGAACTCCATTAAAGCTTGTATCGACCAACTTGCTTTAATGGGCAAAGTTCTCGACCCCGAAGATATTGTGTCCAAGGTTTCACGAGGCCTTGATTACAAACTTTATAAACCCGTCTTAGATACGGTCCGTGCTCGAGACAACCCTATCACGTTCGAAGCACTCCATGAGAAATTACTGTCTCATGAACTCCTTCTCAAACAACAACCTGAGACCAACATTTTTCAACCCTCTGCCAAAACCGTGACTCCTACACAACCAGAGACAAAGCAATACCCACTATCAAACCAACCGCTATCACGCCAACACCAACTCCTCACCCTACTATCAATCCAACCAACAACCTGCACCAACCCTAACCCACGACCCTCCAAAGGCCGCTGCCAGTGGTGTCGACAGGTAGGCCATGTCATTGCGGACTGCCCTCTGTTTCGCAAACTCTTCCCCACCATCGTCTTTCCCAAGCCACCAACCCGCCAGTCCCAACCAGAAGCTCACGCTGTCTCCACTGGTGTCACCAACCCCAACGCTAATTACTTGCTTTACAGTGGGGCATCCCACCATGTCACACACGACCTCGACACCCTCGCCTTCCACTCGCCCTACTTCGGTCAAGACGATCTTATTATTGGTGATGGTTCTGCTCTAGACATTGCCAATATAGGTAATTTCACCTTCTCTTCTCTTAAATTAAATAATGTTTACATGTACCGCAAATTTCGTGTAATATTTTATCAATCTCACAGTTATGTCGAGATAATAATGCATATGTCGTTTTCTCATCAACCTCGTTTGTTATTAAGGAAATATTGACGGGAGTGACAATACTCCAGGGCCGAGCTAGGAATGGCATTTACGAGTTGAGCCCGTCACCACCAACCGCCTGTTTTACAAAGAAAGGCTCAACTCCTCTCTCGTGGCATCATAGATTAGGTCATCCGAATCATGATATAATGCGAATTATTATCAATAAAAATTTACCTTTTAATATCTCTAATTACTCGTCTTGTGAATCGTGTCTCATTAGCAAAAGTACGAAATTGCCTTTTGCGACCTCATCGTTTAAAACCAACGCCCCACTTGACCTTATCTACTCGGACTTATGGACTAGCCCGGTACACTCTCGCGAACATTATAAATATTACGTTATTTTCGTTGACCATTTTAGTAAATATATATGGCTTTTTTCCGTTAAAACAAAAATCCGAAACCACTCAAGTCTTTGTTAGATTCAAGGCCCTCGTAGAGAATTTTTTTCAAAACCTGTACGGCAATTTTTCTCCGACAACGGAGGTGAATTTCAAAAATTAAATCCATTCTTACTTGACAATGGCATAAGCAACTTCACCTCTCCACCTCACACTCCCGAACATAATGGGTATGCTTAGCGCCGACACCGTCACATTGTTGAAACCGGTCTCGCTCTCCTCTCTCACGCCAAGCTACCTACAACCTTCTGGCCGTTCGCTTTTAGCACGACAACTTATCTCATTAATCGATTACCAACATCTACGTTGCAAGGACAAACCCCGTACTCCAAGCTCTTCAATGTTCTTCCTAATTATAACAAGTTACACAATTTTGGATGTCTATGTTACCCATGGTTGCGACCCTATACAAAACATAAACTTGATTATCGCTACGTCCCTTGCATCTTTGTAGGATATTCATCCACTCAAAGTGCGTTCCACTATCTCGAACCCAAAACGAATCGCCTTTATACCTCTCGCCATGTCAAATTTGTTGAAGACGACTACCCTTACACTCGTCTCCTCAACACCACACCTCCCACCGATGACAACACCAATACCAATCCCGATGATTGGTGTCGTCTTATTGTTCCCATCTTACGGGAATATTCACCCTCCACACCACCTGACACATCAGCTAACACCACACCTACGACTCATGTACCTCGACCACGACTGCATGTCACTCAAGTCTACATGTCGTCCTCCTAATCCTTCCACATCCACCACTTCAACATTCATCCCCTTAAACAACGACACCTCCAACAGCACCTTCACTCCTCTTTCTTCTCCTCTGGACACGGTTGTTCACGAGACTCAACCACCTCCGCCACAGCACACCATTGTTACTCGGCTTGCTAATAATATAAGAAAACCCAATCCCAAATATGCCAACCTCGCACTTGCTTCCGCTACGACCAACTCACTCCCAACCACGGTAAAACAAGCTCTCATTTCTCCTCAATGGCGAAATGCAATGCAAGATGAATTTCAGGCTCTCGAACGTAGCCAAACTTGGACATTAGTTCCAAAACAACCGTCTCAAAATATCATTAGATGCAAGTGGATCTATCTCATCAAATACAACCCCGATGGCTCACTAAAATAACACAAGGCACGCCTACTTGCCAAAGGTTTTCACCAACGTCCAGGGATAGATTATACAGAGACATTTAGTCCGGTCGTAAAACCAACAACCGTCCGCTTAATTCTCTTGCTTGCCGTCACCAAGTCCTGGTCTTTACGCCAGCTCGATGTTAATAACGCATTCCTACAAGGTACATTGACTGACGATGTATACATGGCCCAACCGCAAGGAATTGTTGATGCTTCGAAACCTGAATATGTTTGCAAATTAAAAAAGGCTATCTACGGCTTAAATCAAGCTCCACGAGCTTGGTACACCGAGCTTAAGTCATACCTTATTACCTATGGTTTTCGTCAATCTATCTCAGACTCTTCATTGTTTATTATTAACAACAAAACCATCTGTATCTCCATGCTCGTCTATGTCGATGACATTATAATTACTGGCCCAAACCAACATCAATTACAACAATTTATTGACCACTTATCTAACCGATTTTCTAAGGACCTTGGTCCATTATCCTACTTTCTAGGCATCGAAGTCACTCCTAATAACCTTGGCCTTCACCTCAACCAAGCTAAATATATACACGACTTACTTGTCAAACATAAAATGTCCGATGCCAAACCAACTACAACCCCTATTGCTACGGACACACACCTCTGTCGTGAAGACAATAAACCAATTCAAGACCACTCCAGCTATCGCACCATAGTTGGGAGCCTTCAATATCTCTCTCTCACTCGACCTGACATTGCTTTCACTGTCAACCGCTTAGCACAATTTCTGCATCACCTTACCTCCACCCATTGGTCCGCCCTGAAACATCTCCTTCGCTATCTCCAAGGGACTCAATCCTATGGCATTCAACTCTATCACACCACCCCTCTCTGTCTTCATGCATTTTGCGATGCCGATTTTGCTGGTGACAAAGATAATTACATCTCCACTACAGGCTACGTCATATATCTTGGTCGAACTCCGATCTCCTGGTCCTCTAAAAAGCAACGCGGTCTTGCCTTACCCACTACTAAAGCTGAATTTCGAGCCTTAGCCGCTGTCACCACTGAGGTTCTCTGGCTACGTAATCTACTCGCTGAACTTAGCATAGCTGTCACGAAGCCTCCTTCGCTCTAATGTGATAACATGTCAGCCACTCTTTACGCAAAAAACCCGGTCTTCCATTCACGAATGAAGCATATGGCCTTATCCTTTCCCTTTGTCCGGGAACAACTCCATCAAGGACACATTCGAATTCAACATGTCGCAAGCAAAGACCAGCTGGCAGATGCTCTAACAAAACCCTTACTCAAACGTTGCTTTCTGGAACTACGAGACAAGATTGGCCTTCTCCCTCCGACGTCCATCTTGCGGGGGCGTATTAACAATATCTCCATATCAGATCATATAAACATGTAAATAGGAACAAATATTAAAGATAAGATTTTAGTGTATATATAGCAATATAATATCCTCTAGAATAGGCTCCTTATTTAAGTCCTTCCTCTCCTATATATACCTTGTATTCTAACTCATTGTAAATTCACTTTCATTCAATATACATCTTTTTTATACTGCCGACTTCTTGCAAGTCACCCTCATTAGTATTACCTCCCGCATTGAAAATGAATCGGCCGTTTTGAGGGAGATTGATAGGCAAAGAAGCTCCATTAGAAGCGTTTCCAACTACGATATTCCCGGCTCTTTGTTGCCCTTTCGTGGGTGGTTGATTGATCGGTGGCACCACAATTGCTGTTGGTGATTTAAGAGTAATTACCGGTTCATTTTGGCGTAATTAAGGTTGTTTCATAGATGGGTAATTTCTAAATAATATAATGCAAGTTCGGGAAGTACGGAGTGTACACGTGCATAATTATTTACGGAATTACGGTATAGTTTTCTTTCGAATAACTATGAGAGGGTGTGGAAATTAAATTCACGCAGCAATAATTAATTATTTTGGAAAATCCAACAGTTGCAATTGTTCGGACATTCATTCCCCTATTTCTCTATCTTGCTTATATATATAGCCAAGGGATAACGATGGAAAAGTTACAAAAAAAACAATCCATCTTTTACATCTAAGAAATTATAACAAACTACACAAAATACTTCTATATTACTTCTATGATTCGTGTGCCAGATGACAGAGGACACCGTCTTATCTCAATAGAAAATTCGGTACAACCCTGGCACTAATATAGGGTCGAATTATTCTATTAGGAAAGCGAAGTCGATTCGGTGTGGTTTATTATTGTCAATTCCTTATTCGTGCATAATATATAACAATCTAATAGAACAATTCAAAATCTTTCAAGATGACGAATGTAAAGGAAATGACAATGGAAGTTTGTTTTGTCAAATTCTGTTTTATTGTGGTTGTCTACATTCAAATCAGAATGTCCGTGTTTAAGAATTTGCTTTGGATATTTACGTATTTCAAGTGGGTTATTGGATAAGATTTTATGGGACTGTTGATGGCTCATCCAACGTGCAAATTTCAAATGAGATAAGTGCTTATAATAATCATTTACTTCACTATATTGTGCAGTAAAATGCATGTTAATTTTAATTCTGAGAGTGGTAATTTGGTGAAATGTTGTTTGTTGCTTTGACAAAAACAGCGTTTAATGCGTGTAACATTGTCTGATGGTTTATGGTTCTTGGCAGCATTTCGTTTTCGCCTTCGTTTTCGCCAATTAGCGATACTGTATATAATTTGCATTTTGCACTTCCATATTTAGTTTAGAACCATGGTTGATCAAGATATTATAATTATTTGTTATATTTTGCCTCATGAAAAATTTATAATGAATATCTCATGAATGAAATAATCATACGATCATTCAATGTAATAAGTTACAATGTGTTTGATATGCATAATTGTTGCGGCTTTCATATCTACTGCTAATAGACCATTATTGATGACGATATCAGTTCAATTTTATGATCAAGATGGTTGTTGTTTTTCTTTATGTAAACATGATTATGTTGCTCATGCACATGTTATAGTAATAATTATGAAATACAATCTCTTGTTTGATGATGAGTTTTCATAAGTTTTATTTTGGATGATACTATCAAATGATTTAGTTATTTCGAAACATGTTTATTCATTGTATGCTATGGCTGTAATATTATCATGATATATTGTTAAGGGGATGTATATTTGTATTAAGGATTTATAATCATTACTATGAAGGTTAGTGGCTTCCTCTATGTTACATTTTTTCAAATATGACCATATGTGATTGTAACTGAAAACCTTTTGTTTCATGGCTGTACGAGAAGTGGCATTAATTAATGATCAAAAGAAGTACAGTGCATGATCAAAAATACAATGTATTGTACGACCACTTGCATCTATGGCAGATGACTCAATTTTCATGTTGAGACATTGACTGGTTAATATGTTCATTACATATTGAGTGGTTGTACACGACATTGACTGTCTGTTACGGCTAAGAGAAAATCTCTTGTATTGAAATTATAATGTCACACCATTGGTTATTATTTTTATAGAGTGAGTGTGTATATTGGTGATGAACTATCCTTAATTGATATGATACACATGAATACGGGATTGAGCGATATCATATATGTGATCATATGGCTCAATAGAATAGTGTATTGGTTTTTGGATGATGTTAACATCCGATATTAAGGGTGACTTTAGACATCCTAGGTCGGTTTAAGGAGTAGTTGGAAATTCACCCATGAAAAACGGACATAGTTTATGTCAAGTTTCGTCTCAGAGATGCTTTGCCTTGTATCTTATAAGGGGCAATTTTAATTTAATAAGATTTGTATGAATATTGAATTTTATCAAAGTTATTTATTGTGTATGCCATGTTAAAAATGTTTATTGTCATTTGATTTAATGATAAAGATGAGATTTGGATTGTGTTGTGTTGTGTTGTGTTGTGTTGTGGTTAATAACAAAGAACTTTTTGGTCCATCATGAATCGTCATATATGTATATTTGACATGACTAATATTCTCTTTGCTATTTTGATCATTAAGTAGTAAGAATTATAATCATGTTAAGATAGATTATGTAATATCATATCGTGATGACTATGTTTACGATGGGTATCATTGTAACTGATAATAATGGTATTAAACTAGTATATCTATGATACTCTAGTAGTTCTTGATATGTTTGTTTGTAGTATTCATACTATGCTTGTACACTGGAACATACACTTTTGTTATTTTTATTTATTTATATTTCATCATTATAAAAGGTGAGTCCTATGGAGTAGAAATGAGTATATTATATAAGCTTTCTTGAATGTAATACATAGAAACATGTATAACGAGTGGTAACATATGGATTCACGTATGTGGTTTGAACACATAGTGTATTGTTTTAAGGCGGTATAAAAGACTGGCATATGATACCTTAAGTGGCTTGTTATATTCAAGGAGAAATTAAATACTCACTCATGTAGGACGGAGTATAAAAATAGAAGTTTTGTGTTAAATCTTACATTAATTACTAATAATGGGAGATGGACATGTCCATAGGAATATCTATGGAAATTAGTGTTTTGATCAATTAATATTTAATCATTTATTTAATAATGGTTGTTAGAGTGCTAATCGTTTTGTCATGATTGTTCTAATATGTTAATGTCTTATGTAAAGCATTCAAAGTTGGTTGATATAATCGATTTATCATATAATTTCGGGATTTGTGGTTTGTGATAATCATGATGAGATTATGAAGTTATGGTGATTTAGCCATGTAAGAGGTAAATCAACAACATTGAATGTACAACTATTGACAAGTCCGGTTATGGAGTACAATTGTCATTTGTCGTAAAAATAAATGACAAGTCGATCTTTTGCAAAAACAAAGACGATTTACCTTGTAAAAGGTGGTTATGACATGGTGTTCTCCATATAGTGTTCTCTTATATGAAAACGATATGGGGGAGGTAATTATGATCCTTGGTACTAGGATAAAGGGTGAGAGTATGATTATAATTCTTCGGTTAATACTCCTATGGGTCGAGTATGACGGTTTTATCCAATAGTGAAAATTGAGACATGACTCGTGTTTTCACATACAAGGACTTGAGTATTGCGGTTTGACAAAGTGGAGTAAGTATATTAGTATAGCTAGTACTCATTTTTGGCAAGCTATTAGGCAAGTGTGAAGATGTATAATGTAAATCATGAATTATGATTTGTCTTATGTCAATTTTCTTCAATTTTTAGAAGAAAGGTTGTATGCAAATGGTATTACCTTAGTAGATGGTTAATATCTGCAAATGGTAGTGTATTATTGCTCGAGGGATATTCCATTAATATATGGGTTTTCCAAGAAGCTAACTTTGCATTACAAAGTCGACATCGGAGTAAGAAATCGTAGTGTTAGTTATAGCCGGTAAAGAGGCTAAAAGAAATTAATCTACGCGTATCATTTATGAAAGAGACCAAGTTCACCCATATTTTGATAGGGATGTTACTTTGGCTAAGTTTACAGCCAAGTGAATTATGGTGACGGCCGCACCAAGACGTTGTTAAAACGTGGTATATAAACTATCAAAAAGGGATGATAACGGTTATTTTGTGAGATCTCAATTTTAGTTGATCACTTTGCGTAAAGGATCAACTAAGGACTTGGTTGTTAAGTCGGTGGACGGGATGAGTCTAAACCTCGAATAAGATCTTTGGCGATAGGATACCCAATTCCCCTCTATAATACAATGTTAGAGGTTGAATTCAATGTGGAAGGCCTATTGTTAAGAGATTGAAGCACACAATAATTTATATCCCGAGGTGTGTGCTTAGACTTGCATGTTGTAAGGTTGATCTTTTGAAAAAGTGTGTTTGCAAGGACACGATGAAAAGAATCAACCTATATGAACATGAAGTACAGCCGCTTCAAGGGAGTATGGGTTTGACTCCTGATATGTTCATGAATAGATATGGGACACTAGGCTTGTAAATAAGTGTCGGTTTATGTAATTTTTAGAAGTAAATTAGTTTATGTGTGAGTTATATTCATGTATTCAAAATGGGTAGAAAGGGTTCAATGCTTAGTCACACCCCGATACTCGAATATTTGGAATGTGTAATTTCACTAAGTGGAAATTCAATCTTCGTGACATTTTCATTTATGCATAAATTGGTATGTTTGTTAGCTATTTAATCTTGTATTACACTTAAATGGGGGAGGAATGTTGGTGATTTAAGAGTAATTACCGGTTCATTTTGGCGTAATTAAGGTGTTTCATAGATGGGTAATTTCTAAATAATATAATGCAAGTTCGGGAAGTACGGAGTGTACACTTGCATAATTATTTACGGAATTACGGTATAATTTTCGTTCGAATAACTATGAGGGGGTGCGGAAATTAAATTCACGCAGCAATAATTAATTATTTTGGAAAATCCAACAGTTGCAATTGTTCGGACATTCATTCCCCTATTTCTCTATTTTGCTTATATATATAGCCAAGGGATAAAGATGGAAAAGTTACAAAAAAAAAAAAAACAATCCATCTTTTACATCTAAGAAATTATAACAATCTACACAAAATACTTCTATATTACTTCTCTGATTCGTGTGCCAGATGACAGAGGACACCGTCTTATCTCAATAGAAAATTCGGTACAACCCTGGCACTAATATAGGGTCGAATTATTCTATTAGGAAAGCGAAGTCGATTCGGTGTGATTTATTATTGTCAATTCCTTATTCGTGCATAATATATAACAATTGCCCCCAGTATTTGTTGGATGATCCATCGTAGCTATGAACTGTGAGGCCGGAGGTGGAACAGAAAGGAACATTTGTTTGTTGGTTGTTAGAGTTTTGATGATCTTCACCATGATGAACTGTTAAGTCAGGGAGGCCCGGAGAACCTCCCCGAGAGTTGCAAAAACTACTGAAAGGATTTTTCATGCTCTTATTGGTGAATTTGCGATAGTTTACTCTAATGTATACAAGGCCAGCAATATATTAATGTAAGAACGTCGATTAAAAAGAAGAATATAAGGACAACTTTGATTTTATACTCACTTTAACGATGACAAACGTGTAGGGTTTTGAACACCCTATGAAAACGGATCTAATCGCAAATATTATACAAATTAACATAGGAAATAAGATTAATCACATACCTCTTAACGCAGCGGAATAATAACGATAATAAGAAGTATATTTGATGTAGAAATACGAAACCCCAGACGAATAATAAACACCCCCACTTGTGATGCTGCTAGTACTGAAGGGAAGAAAACTAACTTGGAGAAAACTCCTTTTCCCTCTCTTACTGTATCTCTCTTTATATCAGACAAAAGAATAAAACTCTAATTAGGTTTGTCACACAAACCCTCTTTATATAGATGAGATACATAGGTTAGTTTCCTAAACCCTATCATATAAGCACAGCTGGGCCTAATCATTATTAGAGCCTGGTTAGTATTAATTATAAGTCCGACTTATAATTATACTAATCCCGTACCTTTTGTGTGTGACTCAATAGGCCCATTTAAGACTACCAGATACGTTAACCACCTTACGTATCAAACCGACATTGGCCTCTAACAAGGCATATCGATTACATAGACTTAAGTGAGTTAATTCGTATAGGATAGTGGACATAACTCCTTCAAAACGTCTATAACTTTATCAATTAAACTAGTATAGTACCAAGTAACTCGTAAATACGTGTAATAAAAAAGTAAGAATAAGCAAAAAGGAAACTTCCCTGGAATAAGCCAAGTACTTTCCCGCATATTGCCCTCTTGTTTTGTTTCCACAGCTTTATAGAAATAACCAAGTACGCGCCTGACAATTGGCATATTTTCAGTCCCAGTTATACTGAGGAAACGTTTTCACAGTTCAGTTACAATATGCCAATTGTCAAGGTCGTGTTTCAACTTGTGTCCCATCGCTTCTTGCATAATGCAGATCACCAATTCGACTAAAGTCATGCAACATAGTTTGGACAAATACGTCAACATAATAGATATTGAACAATTAACAGCAGGAATAGGATCCCAAACGAAATACTTTCTTCTATTTTCCCTGTACAATTGTCAATTTATGGTTTATACCGGCCAACTTTGCCTGAAAAATAATTGTCTTCACAACTTCCAACCCTAAAACATTGCTAAAACTAATATTCATCTTGAAACGAGTAACTACAAGTACTGCAATGTATCCTATAATCTGACCCAAATCGCTCCTAAGAAAGGTCACAAGTCACAATTACCATGGTAATGTAATTTCTCGGGGGCCAGAGACAGGCAGAAGCTAATATTCCATATTATTTTACAGATTTAAGATTTGAAATTCAGATGCAAGAACAGGCTTCCATCCGAAAGTCCAGAAGATATCACCATTGAATCAGCTGAACAAACAAGTACATTCTGCCTCTAGAGAGGGAAGCTGCAATCAGGAGCAAATTAATCATCAGATTATCCTCAAAAGCTACGTGAAGGACTTTCCCGTTAACTGGCAGATTAGATGCTCGCTGCCGGGCACAAGTCCAACTAGAACGAGTAAATAAAAAACGGTGTACTTAAACCCGGATCCTCTGACTTTAAGATCTCAAGATCACTCAGTGACAAACCAACCAGTAAATAAAGCATCGACTTGATATGCTATGCAAGTTAACGCACATTATCCTATTTGCCAATTTGAGGCAAGGAAAAAGTTTTTATTTTTTCTTTTTAACATTTTGAGACAAAAGTCAAGACTCAAGATGCCCCTGCTCTAACAAAGCCAAAAGACCCATTTCATGTCATTCCAACTACAAAAATTACCATGATTTCATGAAGCATACGGCTAAGAATAAAAAACATATGGAGTAGTATCTAGATATAATATGTGAGTAACAAATATAATACCGGATCATTTATCGGGCTGGCTCCGGAATCCAACAGGAACAACGCTTGCTGAATGATCATTGGTCCCAGTAGCAATATCCATTCCCTGGTGTGTGCACCAGTAAGTAATCAGACTTATATTTCGATCAGTATACACAAAATCAACACGATATAAATAAAAGTCCATGTAGGCTGTTTCTTTTTCAGTATGAAAATATTTTCGTAAATATTCTTCCTGTAAAATGTTTTATTGAATGGAGCCAAATTCTCATTATTCTTAGCTCTGGATCATGGCATAAGAGAAAATGCTTCGTTAAACTGTTTGTATATCTTTTTACTGTAAAGCAGCAGTCACTTGGTGCAATTCTCAACACAAGTTTGTTACACTGTTAACGTGAGGTCCCCTTATCCCGCCATTTACATGAAACCTTCGAGCACTATGGAAATTTGTTACTGTATTCTTCTTATAGGCATTCTGTAATCCAAACACACAACTTTCTTAAAAAAAGATTTAAGATTACGCACCTGGTTGGTTGGGGACTGTCCAACAGTTCTCTGGGGTCTGGCATTAAGATCTATCATTGTGGTATCCATTTGGGTATCAGTGCCATTATTACCATCTAGAGTTGGAACCACAGATACTAAGTTGTTTTGGTCTCTCTCCCTCGTCAATGGGCCGGATGATTGATTTGCTTCCCTCCTACCTTCGGTTCGATCTGCTTGCTGAGGGTTGGCATCCTCAGCACGTATAGAATTATCACCTGGAAACTACAGACAAACACCCATAAGTGACTGAATCTAGGAAAGCTTTAAGAAAAGATAATTGTGACTCGAGAAGAACAATTAGCAGAATTTAAGTCTCAGACCTCCGCTCTCTGCCTTAACAAAAGATACCGTCTGTGTTTCCTTTTGCCACCAACATGTACAACCATATCACATTGGAGGCAAAGTGAACTTCCATCAATTTCACAATAAAAGTAGGCTGCATTGAAGTTTCAATAAATCAGCTTTAAGGAAACCAAAAATTTACATGAAATGATCTTAAATTTGAGATGAATTATACAAGGAAATATGAGAAAATAGACAACATACAAACAGCCCACCTGGTGCGTTTTCACAAATGTCACATTTTGGTACAGCATTAGGCGCATCAAGTCCAACGCGCACATGTCTACTAGCAAGCTTATTACACAAATGCACCTGCCACAACAAATTTATCAAAATTATGGACAACCAAGTAATGGAAATTGAATTTTTTGGTATACGATTCATGTTCCAGACTTCCACACACTGGTCTGATCATTTGAACTAAGAAGTCCTGAGAAATCTGAAGTCATCAGAGCTTAAGAATTAAATGTTCTCCGTAAAAATGGAGTAAAATCAGTTTACATAATTTTAAATCTCGGTATCGGTCGTAGTCGCGGTATCGGTATAATCGGTCCTTAATCGGTCGTCACGGATGGATCGCGGAGAATCTCGGTGATTTCTCGGGCGATATCTCGTATCGGTAGAGTGAAAATCCGATACAACTCGGCCGAGATTTTGAACCCTAGACTTACTTCCTAGTACTATTTGCCTGTTTGGAATCAAATACTCTTCTTATCATAACTGGAAAGCCCAGCCCTTGGAGCAATCTTAGTTGGCCGGTTTGGTTATGAGGCTTTTTATGTGATAGTTCTATCGATATTTAATATCCCATTTTCTTTACCAAGAATTGGTTCCAATTGCATATAATTTCCCAAAGTATTTCATTTTGTCGTATTCCCACTCTTACAAAATATTATAACTTGAATTGAACAGCAAAATGACGTCAAAGCTACACACAACAACTGCACTAAAACACCCACTGCAGGAATTGGGATGAACAGATGAACTGGAAAGGCAAAGATATGTCATGGAAACAGTTCACGGATAAGGAGAGAGGAAGAGAAAAACTGAATACTGGAGAAAAGGAATGCAAATAAGCCGTAATCCAAAAACTGCTCATAAATTGTACTCCCTCCTAGTCTGATTGTTGGTTCCTCTTTCCTTTTCCATGCTAGTCGGGTATTGGTTCCCCTTTCCTTTTTTGGTAAGTTTTGTGTGGTCCAAATTCAATTTTATGTGGGGTAGGGTGTTTTGTGTAGTCCAAATTCATTTCCTTAATTTTGGTGCTCAAAAGAAAGGAAACCAACAATCAGACTAGGAGGGAGTACTATTAATTGATGTAATGCTAAGCTATTCATGTTAAACATTACTTGATGCACTAAATTCATTACAGATTATACACCCAGTAAATCCCATTATAATTTGATAAAACGAATCTGTATCTTCGGCGTGGTTTGGATTGAGGGTGTAATGAAAGGAGGGGTATGCAAGATATAGGAGGAAGGAAGGATGAGGGTAAGACTTAATATTTTCACTAGCACTTTTCTCCTCTATCACCTCCAACTGTCCACCACCTCCTTCTAGTGCTATCGTCCTCTAACCGGGCTCCCTCAAAAATCCAAATAAGCTCTTTAAGCAATAACAAGCAAAAAGGTCGAAGTAGTTGGTCAAGTGGTCAACAACCAAATGGTAAACTTACACTAAAAAGCTATGTTACTCCGACACTTCACTTAGCTGCCGTGTCGGGGGTCCCAACACCTACTTGTCCGACACCAATTCGACACTTCACTTTAGACCAAAGAAATTAAAAATTCGCACAAAATAATTGTGTCCGAAACTCGACATGTGTCGGACACAACACCCATGTCGGAGAGTCGGGGTAACACGGCTAAAAAGCAGTCACAAGGGCATAAAGAACAAACACAAAGTCTCTCATAAGCGATGTTGATCAGCCAGCCCAAGAAATAGTGAAGTTCGACACTTGGCCACATGCCCATGTCAAATACTTGTGATGGTCGAGTCTGAGAAACATTTCTCATAAGCTATAGCTTTTGCTGGACTACATGGGCAGAGTCAATACTGCCATACCCCCACAGGTTGTCAATGAGAAGATCCACACACAAGACACAACCCTCGCTAAACATCCCCGAGAAAAGGAGCAATTCATTAGCATAATAGCAAAATCATTAGCTTGCACCCAACAAAATTCAAGCTTTAATGCCAAACCAATGTAATGTTACTCAAACCCAACAACCTAGCCGCCTAACATATCACATTCATAACAAAGTCATTGTTTCAGCTACAAAACTACACTAATCTAGCCAACCTGAATTCATTACAAAACCATTCTTTTTAAAAGGGAGCCAGTAGCTCGTAGTTTTGATGCTAACGAGTTTTGAACCCAAGTCATAAAATACCACCATCCACTAACTAAAACTTTATCAGCTAAGCTAGCCGAGATCTACAACATTGTTTTATTTCTCTTAACAGCCCTTAAAGCAATTCCAAATGCTGTCAAACTCTAACCTTTCAACAAACCAATCCACAAACTAGCATCAAGTAGGCTAACAGCAACCCCATCAACTACAACATTCCATGAAGTTGGTTTTTTTACATGACATATTGCATAAGTCAACAGGAGGGCTTACTCAACCCTATTATCTCATCATAACCTGGCATAAAATCCAAACTCCGTCTTTTCAAGTCATTTCCATACGTTTGTTCAAATTACGAGGATGTACTAACTAATCTCACTACCAAACACAATCAAGATCAAATCTTTCATAAACTAACAATAACAAAAAATAAAAATACAATCAAAATGATGAAGAAAGATGGTACCTTTTCATCACAAGCACGGCAAAGAGCAGCCTCATCTGCAGCACAAAAGAAAATGGCAGCAGCACTCTCACAAACATCACAAAGGGTCCTCATTTTTTTTATTCACTTTTCTCACTTCCTCAACTCAAAAACTACGTCGTTTTAAAGGGCAAATCCATGGGAAACTCAGATTTCATAAAAGCATGGATTTTTCTTTTATCTTATTATTAATTATTAATACTCCACTAAAATAATTATTTAAATAATAAATGGGATTAAAGATGAAATAAAGGGATTGAAAAAGATAGATTAGATTTTGGGTTAGGATGAACAAGTATGATTAAATAAATTGTGCTATGATAACAGCTAGTTGGGTTGGTGCATCATCCAAATTTTAGAAGTTGTTCATTTTTGTTGATTTTGTTTGCTTTTATTATTTTTAGTTATTTACTGTACATAATAATGGTTTTGTGTCTTTGTCAGTTTGTCTCCTTCTCTTGTGTTCCTTTGGAAGTTAGGAATTGAGTCATTGACAAATAGTGACCTCTTCTCTTCAATTTCCACGCCTCGTCATGGATTTATATGTGTCACGCTCTTTTATCGTTTGCTCATCTATTTAGGGTGTTTGGTTCACCCAATTTAAGTATGAGGTATGAGTTTGGAATAAACCAAACTCATACCATGTGTTTTTTTACAAAATTGAAGATTTCAGACCCATACTTTAAACCCATGAGGTACGGGTTTCTCATACCCAGCGAGGGGAGTGAGTATGAAATTGATACACATGTTATCAAATTACAAATATTAAAAAGTAATAAAAACAATTGTAAAAAAATCATTTTATATATTTATTTGATTAAATTTTCTCTACATGATTTAATAATATAAAAATTATTATTAAAAATATTGTATTTTGAAGAGTTTTTAGCTTTGATTGATTTCTAACCCCATACCCCCAAAATTGAACCAAACACAAGGTATGAGGTATCAAGTTCCAACCCGATACCACTCAGGTATGATTCCCGATTCCAAACCCATACTCACGCGTGAACCAGACACCTGCTCAAATTATTTTATAATCACAAAGTTAGGGGTTCGTTTTTTGCCCATCGGAAATAAAGCAAACTTTTATGACAACAATTTACCTATTTGTGAGAGCAACCACAGCGAGTGGATTACTCACTGTTAGGATGTTGATGACAGACCTTATCATGGACATCCCAATTTACACAAAAAAAATGTTTTGAGTAATTATTTGACAAATTAGAGTAATGACAAGAGATTACTTATATCGGATAATTTTTGTTGCGCGGTAAGAAAACAAAGAACATGCTCCCTCCTATTCACTGTGTTGTTTCACTTTGGTTTTTGATGAGTTTTTAAGAGAAATGAGATATGTGGAAGAAAATGAAAGTAAAAGAGAAAATGCGAGGTCACAAGTCTTAAGAACTACAAATGATAGACTAAGAACGAAAGTAGAACATCTCAGTGAATTTGTCGTTTTAGGAAATGTGGAACATCTTAGTGAATTGGAGGGAGTAGTTATTACCCAAACCATTGCTTAAGACATATATATTCGTTTTAAACAAGAAATAGATCACATAGATACAAGGATACTTCAACTTACAAATTGTCGAAATTTTTTCTCTACTATTAGTTTATTACAATATACCAATATTTAGATTTGTTTTATAAATAAAATGGATATATATATATATCTTAAGCAAGATCTACTCTAATTATTATTATTATCATCTCTATTATTTTGTGTTGTTTGGGTAAGATTTGGTAGTTGATCTTGCAATGTTCATGACTAGTTCCATTTAGCCCACAACCATTATTACCCTTTGTGGATAATTTTGTTAAGTGTATTTGGTGGATAATGCCTTTAGGACTTAATGGGGTTTGTTTGCTTATACATATGTCCTCCCTAATATGAATATTCTCTTTAAAGTTGAACATAAAAGCTAAACCTCAAGCATTCATAAAACGTTCTTTTTAAAAAAAAAAATCAAATAAAAAAAGATAGTAGAAGAATTCAGCTCAAAACTATTCTGTATTTATCAAAATATAATTCGCATAGGAGCAAATTCAAGAAACTTGAATAACCGTCACAAGTCACAACCGAATAAACTAAACCTCAAATAGTAGATCTATCTAATAAATCACAAATTCTCACTTTAGGCGAATAGCGGACACTATCCGTCTAAAGCTGTAGACGGATAGTGTCCTTCTCACAAAATGAGAGTGGATAGTGTAAGTGGGTGGAAAATGAATACTCTCACTTAACCTCTCACTTGGATTTTACAAAAGAGTCATTATTTGTCTACAGCTTTAGAGAAAAAGTGTCCGTCTACATTAAGCCGGATGGCTAATAAATTGTCTCTTAACACTTTGAAGATTCTCATGATTATAACACTACAAAAATAAAGAAGTCAAGAAATAACCACAAGGATAATGGATTTGCGTACGATCATTAGACATAAAATAGACATAAAATAAATGGATGGTTGAGGCTTAAGAATAACTTGACTAAAAGGGGAAGAGTAGGTCGAGAAGGGACTAAATGATCTGTATATCACGTGGACATCTAGAAATAGTGGCCACAAATTAACCTAAACAAATGCAAGTTATAGTCATGGCCCATAGCCGATGGTTTGAAAGCTACTTTGAGCAATTTTGAGCCACCAATTTCAAAGTTGGAATGACCCTACTGACCTATTCTTGCACCACAAACTCATCTCCCTTCCTAATTTGTCTACTTTGTGGAAACTAAACTCCTTGCTTTAAATTCAACAATGATGGCGCAATATTTTTGGGGCCTATGTAGACCCGGATAACAGTGCAGGTTGGCCCGCTCCATCCCACCGGTTCAACAATCCTCAGACTGTTGGCCTGCTCACATGACCCGCCCAAATTGCTTCCTCTACCTAGGCCGGTCATGGGCTCCCTCCTCCCCAGCCCGTCTCCCTTTTTGCCCAACCGGGCCGGTCCACGGCCATCACTCTCCCAGCCCGTGGTGTGGGATTGGACTCTCACCCCACCAATTCGGACTGCTTCCAACCCCGCCCGGCATGCATCGACCCGGCCCGTTGTCCGCATGTAGGCCTATGGAACGTTTTTAGGCTATAATGACTCCTCCTCAAACTCTTATCGAGTACTTTAACTACACCATAACTCTTTTATGTGACGATCTCATAACATTAGAACTAAACTTAATAAAAAAAACTTGCCCAAATTTAAATTTTAAATTTATTTAATATTTATCGGAAAATTCACGTGGTACCCTCGAACTATTTCATTTTTCACGTGGTACCCAACCTTTTAAGTTTATGCACATGGTACCCCTGAAGTAATATTTTTTGGAGTTCCATAACCAAATATGTAACATTCGTTAAATTATGCTGACGTGGAAAGTTTATTTGGTGTTTAACTTTGGGAGGAAAATGGTTTGTACACGGTACCCCTAAAATTTTGTGTTTTGCACATGGTAGCATATTTTGTACTAAACAAATTTAATGTTTGATTATATAGCAACATATTTCTTCTTCATAAGCATTTTAATTTACATTATTCTTGTCCAAAATGTAATAGCCTTAAGCATTTTCTTTTGCGATTGAATTATTTTTCGAAAAGGTTTGGCATTATATATTCATGGGATAGTTGTGAATTAAATCTATCATTAGTTCCCGATAATTTTGTGAATATATAATAGAGAATGTTGACGTAATTTGTTAAAAATGAGCTTTTATTTCTAAAGCTTAATTTTCTAAAGTTATTTTCAAAAGCTAAAATTACCAAATTATTGCTTCCATTTTTAAAGGTAAAAAGATGGTTTTTGAGTTTTTAAGAAACTACTTCTAAGCTTTACATAGTGGCTTGTTTGGCCAATTTGTGTTTTTAGTCAAAAAAACAATTTGAAAAAATAGGCTAAACACACACATAATGCCAAACCTTTTTTTTTTTAAAAGAACAATTCAATCACAAAAGAAAATGCCTAAAACTATTACATTTTGGACAAAAATAGTGTAAATTAAAGTGATTATGAAGAAGTGATATGTTGCATTATAAGTCAACATTATAATTGTTGTCTTGTTATTGTGTTGTTGTTTTTGTACAAAATAGGGTACCATGTGAAAACCATAAATTTTTAGGGGTACCATCTGCACACCACTTTCCCTCCCAAACTTAATTACCAACAAAGCTTTACACATCAGCATCATTTAACGGATGTTACAGATTTGGTTACGGAACTCCAAAAAATATTACCTCGGGGGTACCATGTGCATAAACTTAATAAGTTGGGTACCACGTGAAAAATGAAAAAATTCGAGGGTACCACGTGAATTTTCCGTAATATTTATAGTCATTTTGAAAACTCTTTATCTTGTACGGAGTAGTAGTTATTATTTTTTTTTTTTTTTTTTGCAAGAATTAGTACCTCTTTATTCACCTCACTTAAGGGAAAAAGAGAGATCAATCCTACAAAAGCTTTAAGGGGATGTTTGTAGGCTCTCTGGGAATGGATTGTAATGGATTTGCTCTATTCCAATGTTTGGTTGGAGTCTTTTGGAATGGAGTTAGATACCTAATGGATTCTAACTTCATTCCAATCCCCCCTTTGATATCAAATATCATTCCCCCTTCTACAATTTTAAGATGAACCAAACAAATTTATGAGGGAATGGATTTATAACCCCATACCATTATGGATTCATATTCCAATCCATTTCATTCCATGTTATTGAACCAAACGTCCCCTAAATAACATGTTTAATGAAAACTCAAACATGTTTAAAAATGTCAATTGTCAATATAAAATATTAGAGTATCAATAATATAACACTTTATTATATATGTTTAATAAATCGAATCATAGTGTGCATATCAAAGGGGCTGATTGGAAGGATTATAAACCAACTTATAATGTTAATTGGGCTTAATTAGAGACGTATTTGTAGAGTTAAGGGTAACATGATTATTGGGAGTTATTGTGT